>NC_083587.1:70113969-70271469 GCF_027579695.1 Neoarius graeffei
GATCTGACATAGGCTGAAGACCATATCCATGGTGCTTCTTCCACTCCAAAAACCACACTGCGTCTCAGGTAGGATGTTTAGAGTAAGCTTTTCATTGATTCTGTTGAGGAGTATGCGAGCCATTATTTTACCAGCAATTGACAGAAGAGAGATACCTCTATAATTACCACAGTCTTTTCTGCTCCCTTTCTTGAATATTGGCATGATGTTTGCATCCTTCCAGTCCTGTGGCATATGCTCTTGTTCCCAGATGTCAACAATCAGATCAAACAGCCTTTCTTTTAATTTACTTCCACCATATCTCCATACCTCGGTTGGTATTCCACATCTTCCTGGCGCTTTGTTTTCTTTAATTGCAGCAATGGCTTTCAACAGTTCTTTAAAGTTTGGTTTCACATCAAGACTTGAGATGGTAGGCTTATCCACAATTGAGTTTATCACTGTTTGGTCTACATCTGCAGGTACATTTAACAACTAGTTGAAGTGCTGGGCGAGCCTGTTCAGTATTTCATCCTTCTCTTTCAAAGCTGTCTCACCATCAAGGGCAGTCACCTAGGTTGTGCCTCTCCTCAGAGGCCCGTATACCGTACCTCTCTTAGGCCGTGATAAAATCCCTTCATATCATTCATGTCTGCAGCAAGTTGTAATCCTTCAGCTTTCTCCTTCCACCACTGAGACTTCAGTTTTCTGGTGTACTGCTGGAGCCTACTCCTGGCTTGCACTAGTTTTGCTCTACTAGCTCTCGTATTTATCTGCAGGAGTTTGATCCTTGCTGAATTCCTTTTCTCGAGCAAGTCTATAAGCTTCTCATCGTCCGCGTCAAACCAGTCCTGATGGTCTCCGCTCTGGTTGTCCAAGGGCTTCTTCAGCAGTGTTAAATGCAGCTGCCTTCAGTGTGTTCCATTGGTCTTCTAGCCTTGTCTCCTTGTGTTGTAACTCTCCTATGGTCTTGTCCATCTGTTCTTGAAACTTTTCTTGGGTGCTCTTATTTCGCAGCTTAGACACATCCAGCTTAGCTGGTGGCCTGGCTCCAGTTCGTACATATCGCTTCTTTACAGTCAAAGCAATTTGTTGATCTTATCATGTAATGATCAGTAGAGCAGTCAGCGCCTCTCATCACTCTGGTGTTCAGTACATCATTTTGATCTCTCTGTCTAGTGATCACATAGTCTAAGAGGTGCCAGTGCTTTGATCAAGGATGCATCCATGTAGTCATATGATGGAGTTTGTGACTGAAAATGGTGTTGGTGGTGATGAGGCTATACTCTGAGCAGAGGGCTAATAGGAGTTCACCATTGGTGTTACACTTTCCAATTCCATATCGGCCAATCACACCAGGCCAGTTCTCTTCTTTTTTTTCCCCAACCCTAGCATTAAAGTCACCAGCTTTAATTAGCTTATCTTTATTTGGGACTTGTCTCACAACATCTCTCAGTCTATCATTAGAATTTTTCCTTCACCTCATCAGGGTTTGTCATTGTCGGAGCATAAGTACTGATTATAGTGGCGTATACACCCCTCTGCAGAAGAAGACACAGTGTCATTATCCTATCATTAATAGGTGTCGGGTCTCGTTCGAGCTTTTAAGTAATCGAATTCTTAATGGCAAAGCCAACTCCAGCTTCGCGTCTTTCATTTACGTCTCTTCCACTCCAGAAGAATGTGTAATCATGATCAACTATGTGGTCATAAAGAGGCAGTCGGGTCTCACTAAGTGTGGCTATGTCTATTTCGTATCTGTTCGGCTCTTTAGCTACCAAAGCTGTCTGCCGCTCTGGCCGTTTTGAGCGGTCACTATCTATTAGCGTTCTAAAATTCCATTCAGCGAGTCTCAAGATCTTTCTCTTTTTGCTTCTTAACTAACTTTTCACTGGTTGCCGGAGCGAAAGCAGATCAGCGCGAACCTTGTTTACCCGGGCAACGTTCGAGCCGGTATGAGAATTCATTTCTGTATCCATAATCCATAACACTGCATTGCAAAAGTTTAAGTGATACTGGCTTTTGCATTACCAGAATCACTCTCTCGGCAGGGCAAAGGTGCAGTCCAGCGGGCAAAAACAGGTCAAGACATGCTGGCATCTTTGCCATGTTGCAGCGGCTGGCTGGAAGATAAGTTAGTCTATCCCCACCCTTGAGTGCTGCCACGGGGCACTGTGCCAGGACTGATGCCGTATTGACAAAACAGCCCTGTCATTTGCCAGAACTACCGTCGAGTTGTCATGTAGAACTGCCATTTTGTAAGCCGTAACCCTGGCCAAGGGAGGCTGGGGGTGTACTGACACTTGCCCAAGGTGAGCACCCAGACTAGTGGTGGGAAGGGGGAGTCTTACTTCCCCATTCTAGACCGGTTTCCAAACTAGGTCTAGTCCCACTGCCCAGAACATTTCTAAATTCGCCACACATTCTCTACTGGGGACAGAGGGGACACGCCCTCTGCAACATCTGCTGTCTTCCATCATTCATCTACACCTGATGGAACCACATGGGCCATCTAGACTGTTACCAGGAACAAGTTCAAAAGCCAGGGTGTGTCATGGTATGGGGTCGGGTCAGTGCCCTTGGCAAAGGTAACTTGCACTTCTGTGATGGAGCATTAAAGCAGAAAAGTACACTGAGATTTTGGAGCAACATTTGCTGCCTTCAAGACGACGTCTTTTCCAGGGAGATTTCAACAAGACAATGCAAAACCACATTCTGTGCACATTACAAAGGCGTGGCTATGGAAACAGAGGGTGTGTCCCCTCTGTCTCCAGTAGAGAATGTGTGGCGAATTTAGAAATGAAAAATATGACCGTGACGACCCCGAACTGTTACATACCTTAAGACCTGTTTACAGGAAGAACGGGACATAAATAACACCTGAAACACTTCATCACTTTGAGTCTTCAGTCCATAAACATCTTTTAAGTGTTGGGAGAAGGAATGGGAACATTATAAAGTGGGACATGCTTTATTGTCCCAACTTTTTTGGAAATCCGTTGCAAGGATCAAAATGAAAATAAGTATTTTATTTTTGAAAAAAAACCAATAAAGGTCATGAGGTAAAACATCGATTAATGTGCTGTTTTGAGTAAAATACAGGTCAAAGATTATTTACAAATCCATCCATCCATTATCCGTAACCACTTATCCTGTGCAGGATCGCAGGCGAGCTGGAGCCTATCCCAGCTGACTATGGGTGAGAGGTGGGGTTCACCCTGGACAAGTTGCCAGATCATCACAGGGCTGACACACAGAGACAAACAACCATTCACACTCACATTCACACCTCCGGTCAGTTTAGAGCCACCAATTATCCTAACCTGCATGTCTGTGGACTGTGGGGGAAAACGGAGCACCTGGAGGAAACCCACACAAACACGGGGAGAACATGCAAACTCCACACAGAAAGGCCCTCGCTGGCCACTGGGCTTGAACCCAGGGCCTTCTTGCTGTGAGGCGACAGTGCTAACTACTATACCACTGTGCTGTCCCTATTTACAAATCATTGTTTTCAATTTTAATTCCAATTTCAACAGACTGTCCCGACTTTTCTGATTTGAGGTTATAAATTTTGGGAAACAGAACCATGTCTGTTCATTAGAAATCACTGTTACAAACAAAAATAATACGTGCAGGATTTAAACAAAGTCAGTGTAGTCTTGTTTGTAGGACAATGCTGCTACTGGTTGAATACATCTGTTCTCAGTATGAAATGTTTCCAAGGTTAGTGTTCATTTATAATTTATTTATTGCAGGATGAGACTTTTACTTCTGAACACGTTCAATCTCGCTGAAGATGCCATTAATAAAGAAAATGTGAAGTCATGGATCCGTGTGTTAAATCTCACACACCCTGAGCAGTTTGCACTCATTCAACACAAACTAGAGTCCTGCAGTCTGGAAGCCGAACTCGACACGGTGTGTGTGCATGTGTGTGTGTACTGATATAATGATTAAATGATCAGGAATGAGCTCTCGTGTGTGTGTGTGTGTGTACTGATGTAATGATTAAATGATCAGGAATGAGCTTGTGTGTGTGTGTGTGTGTGTGTGTGTGTGTGTATGTGTGTGTGTGTGTGTAGGCTGTTGAAGGCACTGGGTTAGCATTCATTGTATACAGTGAGGCGATCACAAACATGCCGACTTCTCAGATCTGGTCTGTTCTCTACTTCTTCATGTTGCTGATGTTGGGGATGGGAAGCATGCTGGGAAATGTGACCGCCGTAATAACACCACTGATGGACTTCAGAATCCTTGCACGGAAATTCAATCATGCCACACTCAATGGTAAAAAAGAACCCAATTAATAATCAAGTCCAAAACAAGAACAATTCAGAATAAAACATCTGAACAGTTTAGCAGAGTGATGATGAGTGTAAATCACACAGCAGTTCTCTCTCTCTCTCTCTCTCTCTCTCTCTCTCTCTGTGTTTAGGTCTGGTGTGTCTTTTCTGTTTGCTGCTGGGTTTGGGTTTCACCACACAGTCAGGTAATTACTGGTTTACGATGTTTAATGAGTATGGTACGACGTTCTCATCGCTCTTCATCGTGCTGATTGAAGTTGTCACCGTTTCCTACATCTATGGACTGAACAGGTAAAATTACTGAAAAAATATATATTTATACATAATCATATTTAATTCCTTATATACTGGATGTTATTTTTACAACTGGTGGAATTTCTTATTTTTATATTAAGGTTTTTGTAGTATTAACTTGGCACTACTGAAAGAGCTCATATTTCATTATGTATATTCCACATGTAAATGACTGATGATTTTCCTGTTTTTACATAGAGTGTAATTAAATATAGCTTAATTAAAGACCTAGACATCAGAAGAAGGGCGGCACGGTGATGTAGTGGTTAGCACTGTCGCCTCACAGCAAGAAGGTTCTAGGTTCGAGCCCAGTGGCTGATGAGGGCCTTTCTGTGTGGAGTTTACATGTTTTCCCTGTGTCTGAGTGGGTTTCCTCCGGGTGCTCCGGTTTCCCCCACAGTCCACAGACATGCAGGTTAGGCTAATTGGTGGCTCTAAATTGACCGTAGGTGTGAATGGTTGTCTGTGTCTATGTGTCAGCCCTGCAATGACCTGGCAACTTATCCAGGGTGTACCCCGCCTCTTGCCCATAGTCAGCTGGGATAGGCTCCAGCTTGCTTGCGACCCTGTACAAGATAAGCAGCTACAGATAATGGATGGATGGGCATCAGAAGAATTCTGCTCAAAGACAAAACTATAAAAAGTATTAGTATAGTATTAGTTCCTCTGATCCCTGGGGGGGACAAAGGGCGGCAAGTCCTCTCCATCGTCTTCTGTCTTGGGCAGCGTTGTTTCCCTCTTCCCATGTGAGTCCCCTCACTGCCAAGTCCTTTCTAAATGTTGACCTCCATGTTGTCTTAAGTCTGCCCCTCCTGCATCTTCCATCTGTTGGTGACCAATGTATTGGTTGCTTCGCCAACCTGTTGTTGTCCAGTCTGTGTCTGGCAAGCCTCATTCTGGATTGTTCTACTGTTACACTTAGCGGTTGTTGTCCAGTTCTTGCTAGTATTTCTTCATTTCTGATTCTGTCTCTGTATGTGATCTTCAGTATTTTCCTCAGGCATCTTTGGTGGAATACGTCAAGTTTGTGTGCTGTTTTGTTAGTGCTTTTCCAGGTCTCGCATGCATAAGTTACTGTTGAGATCACTATGGATGCGTATAGTTGTAATTTAATACTCAGTGAGATGGTCTTCGAGTTCCATATGGTGTTAAGCTGCCCGAAAACTGCCACCGCTTTTTCCAGTCTGATGTTGATGTCTTGGTCTATGTTGCCATCACTAGCCATAGTGCTTTCCAAATATATGAAGTGGCTGACATCTTCAACAGGTTGTTGGTTGGCAGTAATTGGTTGTGGACTAACTTGGTTACCCACATGCAGTGTCTTTGTCTTCTCACTACTTGTACGTAGACCCACCTTGGCAGCATTTTGTTCCAAACTTGTCATGTCTTGTAGAGTTGTCATCCACTGCTAGTATGTATTGCAAGATCATCTGCAAAATCTACAACCCCGATTCCAAAAAAGTTGGGACAAAGTACAAATTGTAAATAAAAACGGAATGCAATGATGTGGAAGTTTCAAAATTCCATATTTTATTCAGAATAGAACTTAGATGACATATCAAATGTTTAAACTGAGAAAATGTATCATTTAAAGAGAAAAATTAGGTGATTTTTAAATTTCATGACAACAACACATCTCAAAAAAGTTGGGACAAGGCCATGTTTCCCACTGTGAGACATCCCCTTTTCTCTTTACAACAGTCTGTAAACGTCTGGGGACTGAGGAGACAAGTTGCTCAAGTTTAGGGATAGGAATGTTAACCCATTCTTGTCTAATGTAGGATTCTAGTTGCTCAACTGTCTTAGGTCTTTTTTGTCGTATCTTCCGTTTTATGATGCGCCAAATGTTTTCTATGGGTGAAAGATCTGGACTGCAGGCTGGCCAGTTCAGTACCCGGACCCTTCTTCTACGCAGCCATGATGCTGTAATTGATGCAGTATGTGGTTTGGCATTGTCATGTTGGAAAATGCAAGGTCTTCCCTGAAAGAGACGTCGTCTGGATGGGAGCATATGTTGCTCTAGAACCTGGATATACCTTTCAGCATTGATGGTGTCTTTCCAGATGTGTAAGCTGCCCATGCCACACGCACTAATGCAACCCCATACCATCAGAGATGCAGGCTTCTGAACTGAGCGCTGATAACAACTCGGGTCGTCCTTCTCCTCTTTAGTTCGAATGACACGGCGTCCCTGATTTCCATGAAGAACTTCAAATTTTGATTCGTCTGACCACAGAACAGTTTTCCACTTTGCCACAGTCCATTTTAAATGAGCCTTGGCCCAGAGAAGACGTCTGCGCTTCTGGATCATGTTTAGATACGGCTTCTTCTTTGAACTATAGAGTTTTAGCTGGCAACGGCGGATGGCACGGTGAATTGTGCTCACAGATAATGTTCTCTGGAAATATTCCTGAGCCCATTTTGTGATTTCCAATACAGAAGCATGCCTGTATGTGATGCAGTGCCGTCTAAGGGCCCGAAGATCACGGGCACCCAGTATGGTTTTCTGGCCTTGACCCTCACGCACAGAGATTCTTCCAGATTCTCTGAATCTTTTGATGATATTATGCACTGTAGATGATGATATGTTCAAACTCTTTGCAATTTTGAATGAATGAATGAATTTATTTTATTTTCGAACATGTATAAAAAAATGTATGTAACTATTTGCACATACAAAAGAAAGAAAACGAGAAAGTGAAAAAAAAAGAATAAATGAAATAACATAAAGAGCTAAGACATTACAATACACCGCACATTGTTCGAAAAAGGAGTGGGAAGAAGTACAGTACTTTTTTAATTTCCCACCCCTTTTTAACTACCCCGAAATCCAAACTACATTAATACTCCTATAAAAATATATACCATATATACACTTCATGAATATCTATATAAATATATAATTACAAAAATAAATATATACTACATACCATATATATATACACTTCATAAATATCTATATAAATATTTAATTACAAAATTAAATATATACTACATTCATATACACTTCATAAATAGCTATATAAATATATAATTACAAAAATAAATATCTACTACATACCTATCCCTGTAAATATGAATATATAAACTATCCCCATAAATAAATATATACCATATACTAAGTTAGTTCTAATATAACAATCAACCCTATTCTATTTATCCCTCATCATCCTCCATTAACATACTTCCTCTTCTATATACTTGTTTAAAAATATTTTTTGTACCTTTTTTTAAAACAGATTTATATTTACACTTTGTTTTATTTCTGTCTCCAGTCTGTTCCATAAAGTCACCCCACAGCTCGATACGCACATGCTTTTCATATTTGTTCGAACCTTTGGTTTTTTAAAATTTAGGTCTCCCCTTAGATTATATCCCCCCTCTCTCTCACTAAACATTCCTTGTATATTTTTTGGCAATAGATTATTTCTCGCTTTGTACATTATTTGTGCTGTTCTGAATTTGACCAGATCCATAAATTTCAGCATGTGTGATTTTATGACTAGTGAGTTTGTGTGATCTCTGTATCCTGTTTTGTTTATTGTCCTTATTGCTCTTTTCTGTATTGTACATATCGGCTGCAGAGTGGTTTTGTAGGTGTTTCCCCAGACTTTGACACAGTCAGTCAGATATGGCAAAAATAATGAGTAATATACAGTACGCAAAGATTTGCAATCAAGAACAGGGCCGTAACCAGGATTTTTCAAATACCGAGGTCAAACATTGCGATACATCTTATTTGCCCAAAAAAAAAAGTCCTAATATGGTGACTTTTCATACATTTTGGAAATGAGTCAAAATCACAAGCCCAACAAGATGAACATGTAGGTGAACATGTTTATTTTAACAAGTTCAAAACTGCACGATCACAAAAGTATTTTGTGTGAGTGAGTGAGTGAGTGAGTGAGTGAGTGAGTGAGTGACAGACAGACAGACAGACAGACAGACAGACAGACAGACAGACAACGCAATCTAGCCGAGCCTGAATAGACTTCAATTGCTTTTTAAAAAATATATGCCCTTTTCAATAGCAAAATACTAGACGGTTATTGGACAAAACTGACTAAAACGCCACATTCGGAGACTGAGCCTCACTGGAGATGGGAGTCAATAAGAGGGGCGGGACAAGACTTCCCGAGAGGAGGCTCATCTCCAGCTGGTGATCGGAGGAGGAGCTGTGAACGCGGCTGGGCTGCTCATGATTGACAGAAAGCAGTCAGAGGTGGTACATCATGTTGTAAATAAAATGTGAACATAAGTTTGCTACCCGTTTTCATTTCCGTTTGAAAATACAACCAATGATCAAAACAATAGTGTCTTGTGTTCACGTTAGCCTATAGTCTGGTAAGTTAGCAAAATAGCTCAAGTCTCGTCAGCACCAATAACTTCATAAACAACAGGTCACGACTGTCCAGCCTTTTCTGATCTGAAACGAACCAAATCACATCGAGAGAGAGAATAAAAGAGTTTGTGCCGCCTGGAAAACGAAAATCCTATCTAGCTAAGTGGCTTCGACTGTTGTTGCTTGAAATGCTAATTAAAATTGCACTGTTAATGATCATAAGCATTCCGGCACATAACTGTCAGTGACTGGCAAAATTAACTCACCTTCTTCCCTCTTTCTTTTTCTCTCACTTGCTGACTTTCCAGAGCTGAGTTTGGTTTGTTTCAGTGTAGTAGACTTCTTCATCTTATGTCAATTTTCAGATTCCATGACTAATTGACAAACTGACTGGCTGCGGAGTCGGACCTTGATGAGAACACTTCTCAGCTCTTGTGTATCCCGTGGTGCTTAGCTGACTATCGCGAGGCTGCCTGATATGAAATGTTTCCAATGTCGGATATTTCAGCTTCGTTTAAAAATGATTATGTGGACTTTATTTTTAGACAAACAAATGAGAACAGGGGGATGCAAGCTGAATTTAGAATTTTCCACCGATCAAAGTCAGAACGATTTTCATCATATATTAATTTCACATTTCTGAGTGAAAAAAAAAAAAAATACCGTGGGAAAAAAATGCCGAGGACATGACCTCGGTGTCCTCAATGGTAGTTACGGCCCTGATCAAGAATATGCTTTGTTTTCCACAGAATTGCCGAGCACTTTGCCAGTTTTGCTCGTACGTATCCTACATGAGGTTTCCAGCAGACTTTATGATCCAAAATCACACCAAGAAATTTAATTTCCTGTACCATTTCTATATTAGTATTGTCTATTATCAATTCTACATTACAATCTATTTTGTGTCTCCCAAACAACATGATCTTTGTTTTGCTTAGATTTAATGATAATTTATTTTTTGTCAAACCATAGTTTTAGTTTATTTATTTCAGTTGTGATTGTCTCCAAAGTCTGCTGCAAATCCTCACCGGAACAAAAAATATTGGTGTCATCTGCAAACAAAACAAATTTCAGTACTTGCGAAACTCTACATATGTCATTGATATATAATATGAATAATTTCGGACCTAATATTGATCCCTGTGGTACCCCACATGTAATGTTCATGAAATCAGATTTATGGTCACCTATCTGCACAAACTGTTGCCTGTTTCTTAGAGAGCTCGACAGCCAGCTCCACCCAACTCCCCTAACACCACACTTTTCTAGTTTACTTAATAATATACTGTGATCAATGGTATCAAATGCTTTTTTTTAGGTCCACAAATACTCCAATTGCTATTTTTTTTATTGTCTATACATTTTGTGATTTCCTCTATTAGTTCCATTAGTGCCATCGATGTTGATCTGTCCGTTCTGAATCCATATTGACTGTCTGTAAGGAGGCTGTGTTTTTCAATAAATTTATCCAGTCTATCTGAAAAAAGTTTGAGTATTTTGGAGAATTGGGGGAGTAAAGAAACAGGCCTGTAGTTTGTGAAATGGTGTCTATCTCCGGTTTTAAACAATGGTATCACTTTTGCAATTTTCATTTTGTCTGGAAATGTACCTGATTGAAAAGATAAATTGCAGATGTGGGTGAGTGGTTTCACAATTCCCTCAATAACTGTCTTTACTGTTAACATGTCTATATCATTCCAGTCTGCAGAGGTTTTGTTTTTACATTTTCTTACAATTTGGATAATTTCTTCCTCATCAGTTGCAGTTAGAAAAATTGTACTTGGATTTCTGTCCCCCATATCTTCTATGTCCCCGCATTGTGTTGTCTCGGGTTCCTTTATTTTTGCCGCTAAATCTGGTCCCACATTTACAAAGAATTGATTAAAACCATTCACCACATCCTCCATATTATTTATGGTCTTATCATTTTCAGTGTAGTACTCCGGGTAATTTGTAGTTTTGGATCCATTTCTCACAATACCATTTAGTACAGTCCATATACCTTTAATATTGTTTTTATTTTTCTCCACTAATTTATTATAATAGTCTTTCTTACATATCCTCATAATATTAGTTAATTTATTTTTATATTTTTCCTCTGCCTCTATAGTTCGATGCTTTAAGAATTGTCTGTATAATATATTTTTCTTTTTGCAGGCATTTTGTAGCCCCTTGGTGACCCACGGACTATTTGTATATTTATGTATATTACTGTATTTCTTTATAGGACAATTTTTATTATATAGTTCATTGAATATTATTAAAAATTCCTCATATGCTTTATCAACATCTTTTTCTTTATAAACTACATTCCAGTCCTGTATTATTAAGTCATTTTTTAGTGCAATCATGGTTTCTTCAGTTTTCACTCTTATATATTTATAATTTTTAGTATCCTTTTTCTTGCTATAATTACAGTAATATACATTATAAATAGGTAGGTGGTCACTGATGTCTGTTAATAGTAGTCCACTCTCTGTATTATTTTCCAGGATATTAGTAAATATATTATCTATTAAAGTGGTGCTGTGAGAAGTGATCCTGCTTGGTCTGGTAATAGTTGGATACAGTCCCATACTGAACATTGAGTTAATGAACTCTTCTGTCATTTTGTGTTTCTTATGATTTAAGAGGTCGATGTTAAAATCACCACAGATGTACATGACCTTCTGTGCTGATTTTATAAACATACTTTCCATCCAATCTATAAAAACTTCTATGCTTGATCCAGGAGATCTGTATATACAGCTCACCGTTATATTTTTCATTTTTTCACAACATATTTCTACTGTAATACACTCCATCCAATCATCAACAGCTACCGTCATTTTATTATTAATTTTATATTCCAAACTATTATCAACATATATTGCCACTCCCCCTCCTCTTTTTTTCTTTCTGTTGATATAATTAAGTTCATACCCGTTCAGCTCAAAATCTACTCCCATCTCATCATTGATCCAAGTTTCTGATATGGCTATTATATTGAATGGAGTATTATTTTCCGGATCAATATTATTTTCCATATCTTGTGTTTTGTGCTCAGTATAAAGGAAAGTGTCCAATCCTTGTGTCATGATTGTAAATTGCTTTGATTGGCTCCCTCAGAATTTGTCCAGTTCCCCAATATCTCGGATGACCAAGATCTTGGCCTCTTCTGGAGATCCCTTCAGCTTGATGAATATCTTGCAGTTTTGTGTCCAAGTGTTCTGGATTTTCCCCTGTTTCCTCAGGAGTCTCGCCTTTCTTGCAATGTCTGCATTTTTTTTTTGTTAAGTGCTCATTTAAAAAAACGTCTGAGCCTTTCAGTTTCCTCCCTTGCTTTTACAGTTGCATCTTATGCTTTCTGTTGGCAAATCTTATTATTACAGCCGGTTTGCCTGTGTTGCTTCTCCGTGGGAGAGGGTGACATGCTTCGATGTGAGTGCTTTTTACCTCAGTCCCCTTGGAGTGCAGGAATGCTAACACCTGTTGCTCCACAGCGTTAGCATCCTCCTCGTTCAGTTCCTCTCCATCTCTTCTCGCCACTGCTCCAGCATATGAGCGGGGCTGAATCTGCAGTCCGGTCACAATGATGTCATTTATCCGGCTGTACTGCTCCAGCTCCTCCACTCGGTTCTCAAGAAAGGCGATCCTCTTTGCCTTCTCCGTGTTCTGCAGCCGCAGAACTTTGACCTCTTCCACCAGGTCCAGGATGGTCTTCTGCTGCATCCTGACAGCAGAGATTTCTTCACCCAGAAAGTCGAGGGATTTTTTAATGTCGTCTATCTCCTCGACCGTAGGAGCCCTCTTCGGGGGCATTGCGTTGGTTGTTACGCGGCCCGTTCCCGCGCTACCTCTCGGCCCGCTCTCACGCAGCCTCTCTCGCGCGCAGCCTCGTTCCCGCGCAACCTCTCGGTCCGCTCTCGCGCAGCCTCTCTCGCGCAGCCTCGTTCCCGCGCAACCTCTCGGTCTGTTCTCGCGCAGCCTCGTTCCCGCCTTTACACTGTCGAACTCCTTTCTGATATTGCTCCACTATTTGTTGGTGCAGAATTAGGGGGATTGGTGATCCTCTTCCCATCTTCACTTCTGAGAGCCGCTGCCACTCCAAGATGCTCTTTTTATACCCAGTCATGTTAATGACCTGTTGCCAATTGACCTAATGAGTTGCAATTTGGTCCTCCAGCTGTTCCTTTTTTGTACCTTTAACTTTTCCAGCCTCTTATTGCCCCTGTCCCAACTTTTTTGAGATGTGTTGCTGTCATGAAATTTCAGATGAGCCAATATTTGGCATGAAATTTCAAAATGTCTCACTTTTGACATTTGATATGTTGTCTATGTTCTATTGTGAATACAATATCAGTTTTTGAGATTTGTAAATTATTGCATTCCGTTTTTATTTACAATTTGTACTTTGTCCCAACTTTTTTGGAATCGGGGTTGTAAGTCTGTAAGCTTCTTCTCACCATTCAAGGTTATTCCATATAATGGATTGTTCATTGCAGTTCTCGTAACGTAGTCAATGAGGATGATAAAGAGAAAAGGGGATAGGATGCATCCCTGTTTCACACCAGACACAATATCAAATTCTTCAGTGTAGCCACTGTTTGTTTGAACACAGCATTTTGAGTTGCTGTAGAGGCTTTGAAATGTATTTAATGAACTTTTCAGGTATACCGTAATGTCTTAAGATGTTCCAGAGTGAAGTTCTATGTATGCTGTTGAAAACCTTGAAATCTATCAAATTTATTGTAAGTTGTTTTTGAAATTCCAGACTCTCTTTTTGATGATCTTCCTCAAGATAAATATCTGTTCACTGCATGATCTACCATTTCTAAATCCAGCCTGTTCCTCTCTAAACATTCGGTCTACTGTGCTTTGCAGTCTCATTAGTAAAAGTTTTGCAGAAAACTTTCCCAGGTATTGACAAGAGTTATTCTACTGTTTTGCACTGAGATTGCCTTTTTTGGTAATTTGACAATGACTCCTTTGGTCCAGTCTTGTGGTACTGTTTCTTCTTGCCAGATCTTGTTGATTAAATCAGCAAGCTGTTTGCCTAATACATTCTGTCTATGTTTCAATAATTCCCCAGTTATTTCATCCCTTCCAGGTACTTTGCTGTTTTTAAGTTTCCTTATAGCATCCAGTACTTCGTTTTCTGTGATATCACCAACTTCGACATCTAGTGCAGTAGCAGCTTCATTCGGGTCTAATTCAGCACTAGGGCTTGGTTGGCTCAAGATTTCTTTAAAGTATTCTGTCCAATGTTTATCCTGCTCCTCCTCTGTTAACAAGATCCTTCCGTCTTTGGACTTTACTGGTACACTGTTGTTGTTGCTATTTGGCCCACTTAATTTGCTTACAATTCTGTATAATACTCGTGTCTTCATTTTTTGCAGCTCTTTGTGCTTCTTTACTCTTTTCTCTTAACCACTTCCTCTTGTTTTTCCTGCAGCTCCTCTTGACTTCTTTATCGATTGTACAGTATCTCAGGTCTTCATTTTGTCGGGCTGTTTTAGTTCTACATTGGTCCCATGTGGCTTTCACTTTCTTCCTTTCATCAATCGGTTCCCAAGTTCTCTCTGAGATCCATTGTTCTCTTCGACTTCCTCTTCTTCGATCTATGGTGTTTTCGGCGCACTCTTTCACTGCATTCTTCAACATACATCCCATTGTTCTATGTCATTTGCTTCTTCCTGCACTGTAAATCTGTTGTACAAGCTCGCAGCAAATGTCTCTGATACCTGTTCATCTGTAAGTTTTTCAACTGCTAATGATCTTGCCTTTGCCTTTTTGGCAATCTTCCTCAGTTTCAGCTGTATCTTAGCTATGACCAAGTTGTGGTCAGATCTGACATCAGCTCCACAATATATGCGCACATCTTGAAGTGCTGATCTCCATCTGCTGCTGATGCATACATAGTCTACTTCTGTGGTAGTATTGTTATTAGGTGAGGTCCATGATATCTTGTGTATCTTCTTGTGTTTGAAGAAGGTGTTACCAATACTGATGCCATTAAGGTTACAAAACGTAAGCATTCTTTCTCCTTTGTCATTGGTGTTTGATGATCCTCCGTGAGGTCCAACAGTTGACATGAGGCCCCTTCTGTTACCATCTAGTTTGGCATTTAGATCTCCCATTAGTACCTTAATGTCATGATCTGCAGTCTCATCTATGGTGTCTTGTAGTGTACTGTAGAATTCATCCTTCTCTTCTTCAGTTGACGTTTCTGTTGGTGCGTACACCTATATGATCATTACTTTGGCATGGCCAGACTGAAAGCATGCAGTCATGATTTGGTGGTTAACTGGTTTCCAGCCCATCAGTGCATGTTCTGCTGTGGTGTTAAGCAACATACCAACACCGTGTGAATGGTGTCTCTTTCTTCCTGACCATATGACTTGTTATTCCGTCTGATTCTACCTTGTCCTGTCCAGTGCAACTCGCTGATTCCTAATACATCCAGTTGATAGCTTTTCATCTCTTTTAATGCCTGTGCAAGCCGTCCACTTTGGTAGAGTGTGTGGACGTTCCAGGTACCTATCCGGGTTGTGCTGTTGGTGGAAAAGATCTGGTTTCTCAAAAAGCAGACTTCCTGATGGCTTTAATCTGCTCTTGTCATCAAGTCATCAGCTGGCATACCTTCACTTCTACAATACCTGAAAGAAGATGAATGATTCGTTGTCATTTCAGTAGCAGTGTAGTGTTTTTCGGGGGCCAGGTGCTAACGGTGGGTTAGCACCTGGCCCCCAAAAAACACTACACTGCTACTGAAATGGCAACGAATCATTCATTCCCAACCATTTTGGAGGGAATGGGCCCTGTTTTCTGTTAGCGTTTACTCCCTTAGCCCTTACCTAAAAAGGCTAACCCACAAGACTGTTTATATGTAAACATGTATACTGTATGTATGTGTGTATATATATATTACACACACATACAGTATACATGTTTACAATGGACATGTATGTGGATATGTTCATGTTTGGTGGCAACTTTGTTAGGAGCATAGTGTTGATAGTGGGTGGGACCCTCTGGTCTCATAGAGACAAACAACCATTCACACACCTACGGTCAATATAGACCCACATGCAGCCTAACCTGCATGTCTTTGGACTGTGGGGGAAACCGGAGCACCCGGAGGAAACCCACGCAGACATGGGGAGAACATGCAAACTCCGCACAGAAAGGCCCTCGTCAGCCACTGGGCTTGAACCCAGAACCTTCTTGCTGTGAGGCGACAGCGCTAACCACTACACCACCGTGCCGCCTGACTTTAAACATATTAGCCAATTTTATCCTTAATAAATTTATTTATAAGGAAAAGAGCTGGTAAGTTTTATTGAGCATCTTTTAGAACCAGCCCCAGTTCTTCTGGAGACTTTGTCTCATTTTGTTTATTTGTGCAGCAAAACCCAGCAACCTTCATTATGCTTATTTTTTATTTTTTTGTCTGAAAAGTGGTCTGTTACATATGCTGCATTCTTTACTGACACATAAGCATTTAATTTTGTGATAGAAAAATAATGTTTGGAAATGTAAAATGATTCATACTGATTTGATAATGAAGTTGTAAAATAAAAATCTAACAAAATTTGTAGCAAAAAAGTGCCTAATATTTTTGCACAGTACTGTATATAGGAAAAACATGTTTTTTACACTTAGGTTTGAGAAGGACATCGAGGACATGCTGGGTCATCGGCCAAACTGGTACTGGAAAATCATGTGGCTTTTTGTGAGTCCATTACTGCTGATCAGCCTCTTCATCTTCTACATTGTAAGTTACATTCAGGGAGGAACACCGACATATCAGGCATGGGATAAAACCATGGTAAGAAATGAACGAGAATGTAAATACTATTTATTATTACTGTAACATTCATAAACATTATTTCTAATCAATGTTAACACTATTACTGCTGTAACTTCTTAAAGCTGCTGTCTCAGACTTTTTATGCATGTTTAAACTTTATAGCAGTTGATCGAAAAGTGATGTACAAAATTATCACATTCCCCTCCAAAACTATTGGAATGGCCAGGTCAGTTCATTTGCTTTTGCTATATGTTGACATTGGGTTTGAGATCAGAAGTTCAGCTTTAATTTCCTGATATATCTACTAGATGTGTTAAACAACTTATAATTTGGCATCTTTGAATGGCAGACCACCCAGTTTTAGGTGAGCAAAAGCATTGCCTTAAAGTAAATAACAAAATATTTGGATGTATCTCCCTTGCTTGCAATAACTGCAATCCACAGACATCACCAGACTGTTGCATTCTTCTTTTGTGATGCTTTTAAAGGGCTTGTAGCACAGCTTCACTCAGTTGTTGTTTTGAGGTGTTTCTCCCTTCAGTCTCTAACCTTAGGTTAAATGCTGCTTAATTGGCTTAACGTCTGGTGATTGATTTGGCCAGTCTAAAACTTTCCACTTTTCCACCTGATGAAGTCAAGTCAATTTTATTTCTACAGTACTTTTAATGACTGACTACTTTCACATTACCCATAATGCTTTGCACCTTGGGGGAGTAACCAAAATATAAACAAATGCACATGGCATCGCACACCGACCGTAATCTTTCAAATTTAAATCTCCTTAAAAACTTCAAAGAAGTGTCAAAACTAACAAAACCAAACCTTAAAGAAATCTGCAAAGCCTTTTCTGTGGACTTTGAGAAATCAATCGGTTAAAAAAAAGCTTGTAAATATCGTATCGAATGCTTTGAACATCTCTACTGCGGGTGACGGTCAGTAGCCTTCACCGTCTGTCAACACAGGTGTTCCAACAATTACTGACCTGCAGAAGAGCTTTGAAAGATCAGCACTGATCAGAGAAGAATCCACAGTGAAATTGTTTTTGCTGGCTATGACGAGAAAGCTGTAAGAAAATACAAGACATCTCGTTCATGGGAACACAAGCACGGAATTCACTCAGTCAAGTAAGTACTGTAAACACAGAACTGTCAGATTTATTTAAGTTTAACCCTTTGGTGACTGACCCCTTGAAAATGGTTCCTCCAGGAACGATGACGTTTCAGTTGTCAAGACAACGGAAAAACTAAAATACAAGAGCATTTTGTTTTGTGCACAAGAGCATTGTGACGTATCTTTGTTTTTGTATTTTAGTTTTTCTGTTGTCTTGACAACTGAAAAGTCATCGTTCCTGGAGGAACCATTTTCAAGGGGTCAGTCACCAAAGGGTTAAGCCAATTTTGAGTTCCTTCACTGATTTTTCTCAAGTTTATATGCTACCGGATTACGACAATCTGGGTTGTTAGAGCTACGTATAGGGTTCAATACTACATTCAAATCTCCCTATAGAAACACTAAAAAGGGGAAGCATATGAAGCTTACTTACACTGCATCGTTTGAACTTTATTGAAGGATCAACTCCCAAAACAAAGTCATCCTTTTCAGTTCTTTGACTTGTCCTTGTTTTTTTACACTTTGACTAAACACAAAGAGGTTGTAGGCTTCATGACTTGGATCAGACTTTACTCCACCACTAGGGTGTGTAGAACACAGTCACGTGTTGGCTGTTGGTGTAAAATTTGTGATGGTGAATTCTGTCTCACCATGTTTTTCGACGCTTAGCCTCTTTAGATATTCTATAAAACTTTAAATCAGGATTCCTTTTGTGGTTATTTGGACAAGTTGGTGCACAGCAAAAGTGGTTCCCCCCCGTGAATTCGAAGCAATGACTGAGGTTATCGGACTTGGTAAACAAATAGCATCTGGTTACCCTCCAAGGCACAAAGCATTATGGGTATGTGAAAGTAGAGAACAGACATTGTTACCAAGCAGATTTGCAGAAATATATACATTTTAAACAGATGAATTGATAGTTATCCCTAATGAGGAAGCCTGAGGTGATGGTGGTGAGGAAAAAAACTCCAAGACGACATGAGGAATAAACCTTGAGAGGAACTAGACTCTAAAGTCAAGTCTATTTGTATAGCGCTTTTAACAATAGACATTGTCACAAAGCAGCTTTACAGAATTTGAATGAATTAAAGCATGAGCTAAATGTTATCCCTAATCTATCCCCAATGATGAAGTCTGTGGCGACGGTGGCAAGGAAAAACTCCCTCAGATGACATGAGGATGAAACCTAGAGAGGAACCAGACTCAAAAGGGAACCCATCCTCATTTGGGCAACAACAGACAACATGACTATAACATTAACAGTTTTAACATGAAGTCAGTTTCATTGATGTTATGAACTGTTTATTGATGGAAACTGGAGTGCAAAACTGTTCATGACAACTGCAGTCCTAAAGTTAGCAAGTCAACTGTAGTCCTCAGCCATAAAAGCATTACTGTAAGAGTCCAGAGCGTCCTCCAAGTGTGACTTTCCACTGTCCTCATGGGGCCGTCCTCCACAGGAGCGATGTGACGAGACTCCAACCAGACACAGGGCACCAGGATGGATCAGGCAGGTCCGAGGAGCAGAAGAGGTTCAGCATCTCAATCTCAGGATTGACATGTAACTCAGAGGAACTTAGGGGGAGGGGGGAGAAGACACAGGTTGTTAGGTATGCCTAATGTCACCTGAATAAGTAAAGGGAACCCATCCTCATTTGGGTGATAAGATAGTGTGCATATAAATAACTCACTTCTATAACTGTGCCCTCTTCCTTATAGTTTTTACATGAAGTCTTTTTTTGAAGTTATCAATTGTTTACTGAGACTTGTGTAAAACTGTTCATGACAATTGCAGTCCTAAGCTATCACAGAAAAACTTTGCATTAGTTGTCCAAAGTCATTTTCTAAGCATATCTTCAGGTTGGACATATGGGGCCATCCTCGCAGGAGTGAATTAACGAGAACTCCAACCAGAAGTAGGACATCACGTTGGATTAGGCAGATCCAGAGAGCAGAAGTCATCAGCAGCACTGGTATCTTATGAGTGGCATGTGTAGCTCGACAGAGAAAGAAAAGAAAGGGAGGGGGAAAAAAAAAAGTAGATTGTTGGATATGCTCATTGTTACCTAATGGTTAAGAACAGTATACATTGTGCACTGAATGCAAGCAGGGACTCTGGCAAGATTAACTATGACATCATAACTAAAAGGGGAGAGCCAGAAGGTAACACAGGCATGAGGGGGCCCCGGGACATAAAGCAGCAGCCACTCCACTGTCAACAAACCCGAGTGAGAGGGTGACAGCATCCATACATCCCAGTTTAGCAAAACACTCTGCCTGAGGACCCTCCAGATCTACACCTTTACCTTAAACACTTAAAGGCTTGACTAAACAAATGTCAATATCCTGCACCTTTTGATCCAAGTAGACATGGCAGGTCATAAAAAACTAGAAGTTCGCTCAGGTACTGTGGTGTGAGACCATTCAGTGCTTTATAGGTCAATTGTATTTTGTAAAATCAGTGCAAAATTTGATTAGGAGCCAATGCAGTGTGCATACAGGTCAAGTTATACGGTTTCCCCGTATTTTGTACGGGAAAATGCAATTTTTGGGGTAATACGACATGCACTGATTTTTATACTGGAAAATTACATTTTGTATCAGAGATTTTTTCTGTTACTCTGAGAAAATTCTTAGCATCCACCATTTATTTTTTCAAACCCGCATGCCCAATGAAACGGAACTGTTTTCGGTTTATGTGGTTTTATAGTTGCACGTGGTTTTCTCGGTCATTTAAGTACATTGGCTCGGACTGCCCAGACTTCTGTGACGGCTGCAGAAGTTATGCTCTGCCAATTTCTCGTGGAACACAACATCCCCCCTCGACTGTGGCAGACCATTTTTCGCAACTAGCGAAAAGAAAGAAAAAAAAAAAACCTGTTTCCCGATTCAAAGACTGCACAGGTATTTGTGGTTTTTTTATATTATATACAAGTTTACTGTTTGCATGTAGGAAAGCTGCCTCCATTATCATGATAATTTAGGGAGGCGATACTGGGAGTCGCCGTTTATACAATGGCAACTATAGTTACCCGGTGATTTCTGGTTTTGCTTCCCTAAACATTTTAATTGCTGATAGACATTATATGTAGACACAGATTACCAACACCCATTACTACCATCAGTCGTCAGTAAACTGGAAAAGTATTGAAGAGTAATGGTGGTAACGACTGTTGGTAACCTGTCTCTAAAATATGTAGTAGGGGATGGAAGCAATTTAACACCATCTACATGTTTGCTAGCCTGGCTAACGCGACTTCAAAGCTCTCCGAGCTATTGGTCTGGCCAAGCTATTAAGCCAAACCGTTTCCCAGAGCCCGTGGTTGACCCGCCTCCCTGAAATGCCTCAGTTTGCTACTGGTCGAAGCCAGAAAAGGCTGTGACGAAGCTTAAACCAATCACATCACTCTTTCCTCTGACGTATGCGACGCGACGGGGCTAACTGGTAGATTAAACTCTTACTGAAGCCGGTCGGGAGCAAGGCGAAAACATCCTTTCAATAAAATAGCTCCAGGGCTGCTCTTTGCTCCATTTTCAATGAGAACTTCCCGTTGAATGCTTTCAATACAGCATCTACCGCTGTGTTAAAGGCTTGCCGCTGCTCCATGTTCGTGATGTGAATGAAGCGCTTCCGGCATAGATTCTGTAAACAATCTATGGCTTCCGGTCGCAGTTCTACTACGTCACTGCCTTGAACACGCCTCTACCCAGGGCCGTTGGAGATGCTCAAAGTTGATTGGTTCCCAATTTTTCGGGAGCTTGGAAATGCTGTAGATAGCTTGCCTGGCCAGACTAAGCTCGCAACAGGCCCTCATGTTGCGTCACGCTTAAGATGGGCGGGCCCAGGCTACATGTTTGCTGTGCTCTGATTTTCTTTTATTGACCAGGAAAATAATAGCTGTATACTGGGGAAAGGTCTTGGATGTAAAAGCTGCTCTGGGTGTTGCCAGGTTTCCAACACTGAAACAACTTTTTACTGCTTTGCTGTGCCTCCCACAGAGCGATGCAGATAGTGAGAGGGCTTTTTCATTGGTTAGGAAAATTCATCCTGAGTACAGAAAAAATATGGCTGCAGACACATGAACTGCATATCTGCAAATTAAAATGAACTGTGATGAGCTACAACTGCTACCCAAGCAGTGATATTATAGCTAGTGCCAAATCTGCAACATCTCTGTACAACAAAGAACACTCCAAAAAGGAATAAGATTTAAATTCTTGTTATAAATTACTGGGAAGATTTTCAGTTTAACTTCATAATTTAATATTTTCACTTAGCCTTGTTTACATAATATACTTGATTTGGTTCAGTCATCTTTAGTTGGATCTAACACTGCTTGTGGCGTCAACACTTTTCTCAAATTGAACTTTTACTAACCTTCATTTACTGTTTGACATGATTATTTATATATATATATATATATATATATATATATATATATATATATATATATATATAAAATTTATTGCATGTAACCCATTTTAATTAACATCCCTACTTAGTACTGCTGTTATAGTTCAAGTAATTTTCTTTGGTGGAATGTAATATTGTAGACGATGTCAACACTTGTCAAATAGAACTTTAATTATGAACTATTTAATATTAATACATTTTATTTGCAAAATTTACATCAATAATTTTGGTATTACAGATACAATGTATATTAAATAAAGTTTATAGTTCAGTCAGTCATTCTCTTTAGTAGATAATTGTTTACTTGACTGTACATAGTCCTTTTTAATTCAGTTTTCTCTGGGATCTAAATTTTCTTTTTATTCAGTACATGCTTATTTGATCCCTTTAACTTGATGCAGTGTGATAAATATGCCCATTACAATAGGAGTGTATAATGTGGAATAATAAAACAATCAGTGCTTTGGATTATTATTGGATTTTTCTCTTGTGTAAAGGGCTCATGGGTGTGTGTAAGGGAAAGTTGTGGAAATTGCAATATTAGAAAAGAAGAGTCAATTTCTCATTTTGACAATGCAACGGCGTGTCGTTTATTGAAACACTCAAGGAAGGAAAAAAAAAAGATGGCACTCCCCATCAGATAAACAAACCGAGTCGGCATCCTTAAAGGGGCTGCGTCGCAAATACTCTAACAAGGTAACACATTAAACATGTCGTGCAGAACGCACATCGGATCAGAGGAAAATGCCAACTTAGCTGAGCAAGGCAAACAAGGCATCAGAACAGAGTAAAGAGATGGCTTCCTACCTGGGTGGGAAAGGCTGTGCACAGCATCAAAAACTCGTCGTCTCCATGCCGTGGGCACGATGGGCCGCGGCTGCCCAGTGGAAACGTCACAAAGCAGTATGTTGCCACCATCACCAAAAGCAATCTCCAATAACTGCAGTCCAGTGGCAGCTGTCTTGAGTGCCAGCATATCGGGGTCAGTGGCCTGATCGGCTGCCATGTGGGCGTAGTCAAGCCCCAGGTGGACGGCTCCAACAGTGGCGCGAGAGAGGCAGTCAGCCACAAGGTTGGTTTTGCCTGCAACATGTATGTCCGTGGTGAACTCTGAGATGAGAGTTGACGCTGTTGGCGGGCAGACCACGGCTCAGACACCTTAGCCATGGCAAACATTAGGGGTTTATGGTCGACAAAAGCTGTAACCTATCGCCCCTCCAGCAGTGAACGGAAGTGTCGGATGGCCAGGTGGAGTGCCAGCAGCTCCCGGTCAAAAGTGCTGTATTTATGTTCAGGCAGGCATAGCTGGCAGCTAAAGAAAGCAAGTGGCTGCCAGGCACCATCCACCCACTGCTTGTGCACCCCGCCAACTGCATAGTCTGAAGCGTCCGTAGTGATGGCAATAGGTGCATCAGGCAATGGGTGCGCCAGCATCGTTGCTTTGGCCAAAGCAGCCTTTACAGCCGTGAAAGCTTTTTCTCTCTCCGAGGACCAATCCACCAGGTGTTTCAGTGCTTTCCCCTTCAAGGCTTCATGCAGGGGGCACATGACTGCAGCAGCACCGGGAATAAAGCGGTGGTAAAAGTTCACCATTCCCAGGAACTCCTGCAGGGACCACACCGTGACGGGCCGTGGGAAGTTTGAGATCACGGCAGCCTTAGACAGGAGTGGCACGGCCCTGTCCTTGGTGACGCGATGACCCAGGAAGTCAGTGGTGGTCAAACCAAACTGGCACTTAGCTGGGTTGATAAGTCCGTGCTGACTGAGACGCTCAAAAAGGATCCGCAGGTGGGCCAGGTGCTTGGTTTTGGAAGTGCTGGCCAAAAGGATGTCGTCCAGGTAAACAAACAGAAAAAGCAGATCACGCAGTACGGAGTCCATGAGGCGCTGGAAGGTCTGGGCGGCGTTTAAGGCCGAAAGGCATCCTCAAAAACTCGAACAATCCAAAAGGGGTGATCACTGCTGTTTTGGGCACATCAAGTGGATGGACAGGAACCTGGTGGTATCCACGGACGAGGTCCACCTTAGAAAAAATGACCTTGCCTGCCAGGCATGTTGAAAAATCCTGGATGTGAGGCACTGGATAGCAGTCTGGCGTTGTAACGTCATTAAGTCTGTGGTAATCACCACAGGGGTGCCACCTGTCGGCAGGCTTGGGAACCATGTGGAGGGGCGAAGCCCACGGGCTGTTGGAGCGGCAGATGATGCCAAGGCGTTCCATGCTGTCAAACTCAGCCCTGGCAATGGCCATCTTAGCTGGATCTAGCCGTCGCACCTGGGCGTAGACAGGTGGGCCAGTGGTGGCGATGTGGTGCTCCACCCCATGCTTGGCAGTAGATGACAAAAAGGTGGGCTGCATGAGCGCTGGAAACCCTGCGAGCAGGCGATGAAACTCGTCAGCCTGTGAGAGCACACTAGACAGTCTGATGGAGTCTACACCACTGAGAGTGCAGGTGTATGAAGAGAACGTGGTGGCATCAATCAGACGACGGTTTTTGACATCCACCAGCAGCCCGTAAGCGCATAGAAAATCCGCACCCAGGAGGGGGACAGCCACTTTGGCCATGATAAAGTCCCAGTTAAACCGCTGACTGCTGAAATACAGCTCCACGTGATGCGTGCCGTAAGTGCGTATGGGGCTGCCGTTAGTGGCCTCCAGGGGGGGCCAAATCCATTCGCCAGGATGTCCAGCGTCAATGCAGGTAGAATGCTCTTCTGCGCGCCAGTGTCACACAGGAAACGGCACCCAGAGGTGGTGTCCTGAATGAACAGCAGCCTGCCAGTGCGGCCGACGCTCAAGGCCACTACTGAGCGCCGGCCTTGGTGTTTCCCGGCCCCCTGAAACTGCAAGGTGCTCGGTGTTGCTTGGCCCTGGAGCCAAATTTTGCATGGTAAAAACATAGGCTGGAGTCAGAACGTGGCCAGTGCGAAACTGTAGCTGCTGCAGTGAGCGCTGGGTCACCAGTGTACGGGGCGGCGGCATGACAGGCATGGGATGGGTCTGTTGCAATGGCATAAGCAGGGCTGAGCGCAGCAGCAGTCATGCAGGAGTGTTGAACAGCCACAAAAAAAACTTGTCAGCCTCCTCTGCCAGTGCGTGGCAGTCAGTGATGGAAGTGTTGGCTAAAGCAGCCCGTACCTGAGGAGGGAGTTGACGCAAGAAAAGCTGGACGAAGAGGAACCCAGGCCTGTGCTCCCCAAGCAGATCCAACATTCTGTCCACAAGTTCAGAGGGTTTGCTATCGCCCAAGCCTTGCAGAGAAAATAGCCGGCTAGCCCTCTCAGCATCAGAAAGTTCAAAAGTCTTTAATGGGTGAGCCTTGAGTGCAGTATACTTATCCACAGCAGGGGTTTTTTTCAGGAGACTGACCACTCTTGTCGCTGTCGAGCTGCCGAGGGCCGACACTACATAGTAGTACTTGGTGGCGTCCACGGTTATTTCACACGGCACGAGCTGTGCCTCAGTCTGCGCGAACCACGCAGAAGTCGACGACTCCCAGACCTCCGGGAGCTTCAAAGTTACAGCATTTGTCGCCATATAGTCATTTGGTGTGTCTCTGGAATGCGTCCAGCAGATAAACGTCGGGGTCACCAGTGTGGAAATTGCGATATTAGAAAAGAAGAGTCAATTTCTCACTTTGACAACACAACGGCATGTCATATATTGAAACACTCAAGGAAGAAAAAAAAAACAAGATGGCGCTCCCCATCAGATAAACAAACCGAGTCGGCATCCTTAAAGGGGCTGCGTCGCTAATACTCTAACAAGGTAACACATTAAACATGTCGTGCGGAACACACATCAGATCAGAGGAAAATGCCAACTTAGCTGAGCAAGGCAAACAAGGCATCAGAACAGAGTAAAAAAAAAACAACATTGCAAGCAAGACATGGTATGGTGAATTATGTCCATAATAGATGTCCACTACAAAGTACAGATTTTGTAAGGGCATGGGTAACTAAAAGGTTGACATGTATGAGTGTGGATAAGACAGGGGTGATGTGGTCATATCTTCTAGTTCTAGTAAGGATTCTTGCTACTGCATGCTGAACTAACTGGAGCTTGTTTATATACCAACTGTAACATCCAGACAGTAAGGCATTACAATAATCCAACCTAGAGGTAACAAAAGCATGAACTAGTTTTTCTGCCTCCTGTAGTGACATTTCTTATCTTAGCAATACTTCTGAGAAAAGAAAGCTATCTGGGTAATGTCATGAGTTTCAAATAAAAGACCAGTCAATAATCACCCGATGTCTTTTACTGCTGCGTGTGAAGAAACAGAAAGGTCATCCAGAGTTGCTGTGTAATCAGAAAACCTACTTCTAGCTGCACGTGGTCCGATTACAAGTACTTCGGTCTTGGCAGAGTTAAGCAGAAGGAGGTTAATCCAGTGTCTAATGTCCTTTACACATTCCTCAATTCTATTAAGCTGGTGTCTCATCTGGCTTTGCAGAACCATACAACTGTGTCATCAGCATAACAGTGGAAACTAATACCATGCTTACAAGTAATAATCACCCAGAGATAACATATTTAAAAAAAACAAAAAACAACCAAGCAGTGGACCTAAGACAGAACCTTGTGGAACACAAAACTTTACCCTAGGATGCATAGAAAAGTCACCATTTACATCAACAAACTAATAGCGATCAGATAAATAAGACCTTAACTCCCACAACGTGTTCTAGTCTAATCAAGAAGAATAGTATGATCAATGGTATCAAAACCTGCACCAAGGTCAAGCAACACAAGCAAGACGACACAGCCCTGATTAGAGGCTGTAGTAGGTCATTTACTACTATAACCGATGCTGCCTCTGTGCTATGATGAGGTCGAAATCCTGACTGATACATTTCATGAATGTTATTCCTATGTAGATATGAGCATAACTGCTGTATCACAGCTTTTTCTAGGATTTTCGAGATAAAAGGGAGGTTTGATATTAACTGATAGTTTAAAGGTTTTAGGTACATAGCCGGGCGGCACGGTGGTGTAGTGGTTAGCACTGTCGCCTCACAGCAAGAAGGTCCGGGTTCGAGCCCCGTGGCCGGCGAGGGCCTTTCTGTGTGGAGTTTGCATGTTCTCCCCATGTCCGCGTGGGTTTCCTCCGGGTACTCCGGTTTCCCCCACAGTCCAAAGACATGCAGGTTAGGTTAACTGGTGACTTTAAATTGACCGTAGGTGTGAATGTGAGTGTGAATGGTTGTCTGTGTCTATGTGTCAGCCCTGTGATGACCTGGCGACTTGTCCAGGGTGTACCCTGCCTTTCGCCTGTAGTCAGCTGGGATAGGCTCCAGCTTGCCTGCGACCCTGTAGAACAGGATAAAGCGGCTACAGATAATGAGATGAGGTACATAGCCAGTGTTAAGGGAAGAATTGATTAAGAAATGAAGATATTTGATTGTGTCAGGGCACAGGCACTTACAGATGTACTTACAGATGTAATTGCAGAGAAGAGCGGAGAACAAACTGTAACGGAGCCAAATTGTGAGACAGGAGTTGAAGTCATGGACAAGCGAGGGTTGGTTGAGCGGCGAACGGGACAACATGGACAAGGCAGGAAGAGTAAATGAGGAGAGATGGTGAGAATCAACCTAACAGTAGGCAGTCAGAAAAATAAGGCTCAATATGCACCGGAGAACACAGAGCAATACTTCAGTGGGGTTTATGTAGCGTGGTGCTGATTTAATGGTGAACTTCAGCTGTGTTCAATACTCCGGTGACAGGGGGTGCTGTGGCTCATGGATGTTGTAGTCTTGGATGGCCATGTTTGTAGTCTGTTCGGTGTTGTCGTTTTCAATACTGACAGATTGCTTCTAGTAGTATCTGTTTGGGGGAAAAAAAGTGTAGATAAGGTATATAATACAAATTGATTATTTCGATGAGGAAATTAGTGAAATTATTTCGGCCACTCAATGTGGAGTAAAACATTCTAATTGCTGATCTGAGCTTGTTAAATTGTTATCTACAGGGTTAATTATCAAATCGCAGAAGCACTGGACATAGCCAATAAAATAATTTGGAGCGTCCTGAAAAAGAAAGAATCCACTGCTATATTAAGAACCAGACATCAAACAAGTTTGGCCAAGGAAAATGACAGCAATAGGCTGTGATCAATTTTCCCCTCTTTCCCCAGCTTCAAAATGATTTGCTGTTCTCCCATAGACAAATCTATGGTGTTAATGTTGGTTTATCCTTTCAAACAACAACTGCAGTCTTTACAGGTGAAACCCAGGGCTCAAACCAAGGGTAGACATTCAGAGCTATTAATTGTTTAAACAATAAATCTCACATGGGACCCCTGGGCAACAAGAAACACCTGTCAGTCACATGTTCCAAAATTACTGATTACTTGAAAAGTGGGTAGGTCCAAACAAAAGGGGCCATTGTTAAGTTATTTAAAAATCTAGATATAAATATCAGGAAATGAAAGCTGAAATTCTGATCCATCATCCCATGTTCATCTTTTGATCTCAAACCTAAATGTCTTCAGTGTATAGAAAGAAAATAGCCTTGCCATTCCACTACTTTTGTTAGTGTTAATAATATTCATTGGCTATTTATTATACTTTATGATCAAAAGTATGTGTACCCTTGACCATCACACCCATTACAAGTACTGAACATCCCATTCCATATTAGTGAGGTGAAACTCTGATTTTGGGTGAGGAGATCTGGGGTGCAGTTGGTGTTCCAGTTCATCCCAAAGGTGTTCAGTCAGGGCTCTGTGCAGGACACTCGAGTTCTTCACTCCAACCTTCACGCACCATGTCTTCATGGAGCTCACTTTGTGTACAAGAACATTGTCATGCTGGAACAGGTTTGGGCCTCTTAGTTCCAGTGAAGGGAAACTGTAATGCTACAGCATGCAAAGGCATGCTACACAATTGTGTGCTTTCAACACTGTGGCATCAGTTTGGCAAAGAACCACATATGGATGTGATTGTCAGAGGTGTATATACTTTTGGCAATACAGTGTATGTTAGATTTTGGCAATAGCAATTTTGAAATGTGACTTGATGTGTTAAGTCTGTTTTAAAGCCTGAAAAAAGTAACTATGCTAAATCTGAATGGATGTTGCAGTTCAGGATTTTCTCTGTTCTCTCTCCTATATAGGGAAAGTCGGTAAAAATGGAATATCCTGTTTATGGTCAGATCTTCATTGTTCTTCTCCTTGTCTCATCAGTGAGCTGTGTCCCCATTGTAGCTATTTATGCTTTCTGTTCAAGACACAAACGGGCAGTAACAGTATGTGAGGAAATCAATACCACATCATCCACCATAACAGCATAACATCCACCAAAATGCCTATTATAACATCTGCCACATTATGCACTGTGAGATTCATCATATGATGTATAGGAAAAAGTAGCTGAGGAAATTAATGTCTGAAACTCTTTACAGTTAGAGTGATTAGTCATTTTAACAGAAGAGTAAATAAACCTGGCCATTTGATATTTTAAACGGGTAAAGGTAGACTGCCTTTCAGATTTTTTAAGTGTAGATCATAAAAATCATTTTCCCTGACACCCAATTATTTTTGTTTAGTGGACCAAAAGCTACTGAATTCGAATCACAGACTTCCAATTTTATTAGTTTTTTCTTCTTCTAATAGAACAATTAATGAATGTCGGGCCATGTGGCCCTAAATTCTCTATTTTTTCCTGCTTCACCATGACCCAATTCAAAATTCTACGTCATGCATCACATAGTGGGCTTTCCCCATTCGTGCAAGGCATTGTGGGATACAAATTTGAAACAGGAGAGAAAAATGGAGGGTGCGAATGAAACGTCAAAGACCGACTACAGTAACGGAATGTGAGAAGAAAAGATGTTATATTGTGAAGGAAAGGAAACGCAGGACCAAACTAATAAATATCGGTGGTCAGTGAGCACCTCGGTGTGATCAGCTGTTCGTTTAGCGACAGAATGATGGGACTGTCAGTGCACAGTCAAAGGGAAACCTGCGTATACAGACTTCCTCTGTCTGCTTAATTGTGTGAAGCAAGTGATTTCATGCACATTATTTGCGAGGTAATCCCCTCAAATTAAATAACTTCCCAACCATAGAATGGCCTGATATTTTGTGAGATATTACAGAAATAAACATATATCACAATGACTAAATTTCACAGACTTGATGAAATCGAAAGGCAGTCTCGCTTTAAATACACAGTCCAAATGTACAATTACAGATTGTTTACTTTCATCTGTATAATATGGAAAAAATGGAGGAAAAAAGGAATATGAACAGCACTTTACACAGCAATAGGTTCCATGTTAGAATACACAGTCCAGTTAAAAGAACACTTCACATAATGCAGTCATAATTATTTAACCCTAAAAACCTGTGAATTAAACATTTTTAAAATGTAAGTTTTGTAAGATTTTGTTCCTAGAGCAATGTAGAATTTGTTATAATTTGAAATGATGCGATCATAATTGTTTACTGTGTAGGGAAATCAGTAATATGGGGGGGGGGGGGGGGAGAGAAACAAACTTATGCATTTTTGGAGGAAGTAATCTTTGTAAAAATGTAGAAATTATATTTGAAAGGCACTGTCTGAGATGTATTAATGTTTAATGGTTTTTTTCACCAAAGTGATGGGATGTAACATATTACATGTTGAAGATCAGAAGCTCGAAAGCGCTTCACCAAGTTTGGATTTTCTGATGCTATAAAGCTTAAATGAAAGCAATTTAACAGTTGTTTTCATGTTCTTATTCTAGAGTAATTCTAAAATATCACCCAGACTCCAGGAGGTTTAATAGAATGCATAGTGGTCTTTATCATAAAGTTGTTTATACAGTACCAGTCAAAAGTTTGGACACACTCATTCATAGTAATACATATATTAAAGTAGATGATCTTATAACATTTATAAACTAATGATGTATATAAAGTTATGATCTAATAAAATTTGCAAAGTTTATTAAAGGATTTGTTTCATTGTGCAATATTATAGACAGTTATGTGTAGTACATGTTCTTTTCTATAAAACCCATGCATGTTATGTAATCACAGAATTATGATAATTCTCTTCCTGTATGTGTTTGTTTGTTTTTCAGTTTTCATGGTTCTAAAGTGCACTGTGTGTAATTAAGACCTTAAGTTATTCCCCCCCCACCCCCCACCCCAATTTGGTTTCAGCTAATCTGCTGCGGCATTTTAAGCTCATTATTACCTTTTGTTTTCTTGAGTCATGTATAATTTCAGTCAGGAATGCGAGTTCAGTTTAAAGGTCAAAGATTCACTGGGAATAAAGTTTACAGCATTGTGGTCTGAAAACACATCATGCACCTTGCGGAAGTAAGAATCCAATAACTTATTCAGCAACAATGAGGAAGGAACAATTTTGTCCACCAGTTTATTAATGACATTGGTGTTGAAGAGACAGCATGCATTATTATTTAAATAATAATTCAGTGGACTTTTCATATAATAAACAAATTAAGAGCTTGAAGGATTTAATTGGAGAGAAATTACAGTGCTTGTAAAGATTTCTTTGTGTATGTATGTGTGATCACAAAAAATTAAAGGCTTAAATAGCTGAGACACAAGGTTACAATGGACACCAAACTGCACTTTGATGCTGAAGACTCCTGACATTTATCATTAAGCACTGCTGAAGAAAAGAGGAACAGATTAACAATGAAGTTGTGTGCCTTTTTCACAGAAGAAAGAGCATCTGTTTCACACATTGTATGTGTAATTTTAACACAGCTTGTTTACCTTTTTTTTAAAATCATTTAATGTTGCTCTTGGGGCGGCACGGTGGTGTAGTGGTTAGCGCTGTCGCCTCACAGCAAGAAGGTCCTGGGTTCGAGCCCCGGGGCCGGCGAGGGCCTTTCTGTGCGGAGTTTGCATGTTCTCCCCATGTCCGCGTGGGTTTCCTCCGGGTGCTCCGGTTTCCCCCACAGTCCAAAGACATGCAGGTTAGGTTAACTGGTGACTCTAAATTGAGCGTAGGTGTGAATGTGAGTGTGAATGGTTGTCTGTGTCTATGTGTCAGCCCTGTGATGACCTGGCGACTTGTCCAGGGTGTACCCCGCCTTTCGCCCGTAGTCAGCTGGGATAGGCTCCAGCTTGCCTGCGACCCTGTAGAACAGGATAAAGCGGCTAGAGATAATGAGATGAGATGAGATGTTGCTCTTGAAACTGTGAAACTTTTTCATGTCCTTTTCAAGGGATGTTTAAGTAATCAAAACTAATTTTGGATTTCTTCTAAAAGTTGGACATAGCTGTTCAGTTTGAACACTGAACATTAGTTGATAGATAATTTATGATAAATTAAAATTACTAATATAGGGAGGAATTATAGCATTAGCTGAAGGTATTTCAATAGCAGATTCACACAGGTACTGTTTTAGAATTTAATGAGCTAAATTGGGGAATATGAGTAGGACTGTAAAATGTGTTGTTATACTGGATAAAAAAGACAAATCATTAAATAGAAATTGTAGGAGCCATTTATGAATTTAAATTTCTTTAGTGACACCTGCTGGCAACAAGATGACCTTGTGCCCTTGTTGTGACAAACAAAGGGTTAAACGATTCACCTGTGTTAATTAGAAAGGTTTGGGGAAGACACAGGAAGCTGATTATGACAGGCCTTAGTCTGAAATATTTGGAGGGTTTGGAGACACCGGCAGACATAGGGTTTTTGGACTGACTGAATTGACTGATTTGATTGTTTTTCACCATTGATTTATTATACCAATTTAAACATACATATATTTTCTTTGTTATTAATTGTGAAAGGTTTTAATTTTACTACGTTTACTTTAAAACATTCAATGGAATAAAATTTTGGAATCTACTGAATCCCCTGAGGCGTCTATAGGAAGTAACTTATTGGAAAGCACTACAGAAATGCTTCTGCTTGTCCCAATCTTTAAACTGTGTGAACTTGGTCATGCTCTCTAACCTCAATACACTGCCTTTAAAGCTTGGGTAGATACTTTTGGAGAAATCAGCACAAAGAAGTGAAATTTTGAAAATATCCAACTGAAAAACCCCAACCCCTTCCTTCAGCCCTCACATGGTGTGACCATAACTGTGGGTTTGTTTACGTAGCCATGTTACCTGGGGAGCTTTGTGCTTGCCAGCAACTCACACAAGTGTATGTGAATGGTTGTAAGCCCAATTCAGGAAACATCTACAGATAAACATGTAGAAGTTACACCTAAAAGAACAATGCCAGAGACCTGTAGTGTTTTGGATGGAATAACAGACGTGGAGATAAGCCAGGTTTAATTTTTCACTGCTTCACAGTGAAACCAGAAAGATGAGAAAAATGGTGAGTTGCAGTTAAACTGGCTGATAAAAATATCCCTGTGTGTGTGGAAAACATTTTATATCAAGGTTAGTGTGAGAGCTCTGTGCACCAGTTATTCTTCCTAACACTTTTTTTCTAGCTCAAGGCCTTTCAGTTATAAAAATCCCATAGAGCTAGATCTAGACTCGGTGTCCTCAAGTTAATATTCAACAAGTCCAGAAGTTGGTGAAACATGGACAGAACTTTGCTCTTGACAGTGTAATCAAAGTCCTTCCCACGCCTTACAGTACCTGGTATTCCTAGGCAGTCTCCCACTCAAGTACTAACCAGGCCCAACCTGTATGTGGCGCATCGGGCGGCGCTGATCTCCGTTTCCATAGCCCTCGGCCTCTCGCCTATTACATAGCTAGGGTTACAGTGGGGGGCTAGTCCTCTGGTAACCACGAGAGTTTAACTCCCCATGCACATCTGTATTGCAGCGTGCCTTGCCAGATGGCGGTAGGTACCATTTTTATGATGGTCTTTGGTATGACCCGACCGTGAATAGAACTCACGATCTCCCGATCGAGAGGCGGACACGCTACCACTAGGCCACTAGTCGGTCTTGACAGTGTAATAGAATCTTTTAATAAACACTTCAGGATGCTTAGTAGTTGTCTTTTCAGTTATTTATTATAGTAGATCATATAAAACAGATGTATAAAATAGGAAAGGAAAAAAGAAGACACCACTTAAGTGATGCCGAGAGTATGCACACTCTGAGTTGTGTTTTAGTGGCTGTTATCTATTATACTCTAAAGGCATTCGCTTACTGCTTGCATCTTCATGTGATTGGCTCGAGATTTTCTATGAAGCTTTGTTAAAGCATGCACCTGGCATGCTCTGGGATGTGCAGGAACTCAGACACCCTGCTTATCACTAGCCAAGGCCACAGAAAAGCGATTACAGCATGTGGGGAAAACAACTTTTCTCAGTACACTAGGCCACTTGAGCTCAACACACAGAAACACAGAGAATAGGAAATGTTCATTCACTAAATTTCCCTCACATTTCCCCCCTTTTTATCCTACAGGATAATAATTGCTAAAGAAAGAAATGTACACAATTTCAGTGGTAAGAGTTCCCGGAGAGATTCGACTTAACACGTCATTGAGTGTACAGGGATAATGCTAAGGCTGTTTTGTAAGACATAGACATCTTAAGTTAATGCTAGCAAGCTATATACATAGATCAGGAAACAATAGAACAGGAAACAACCACAAATGAGTGTGTTTTAAGTTAGGGCTAATTTCATGTCCACTGTGCTGATGTCATCAAACGATGGGTTATAGTCTTCGTGTGGGTTTGGAGGCCAGTCAGGCAAGTCATCTGGGTCTATTTTCACCATCTGGTAACCAATATTTGTCAGCTGCCTCTGAAACACAGACATACAACATTGACAGAAAACAGGGAGCAAACATAGCATCACAATCACTAAGCCCAGGACCGGTATGGTGGATGGAATCAGAGTCTTCCATCCACTAAACCAACTGTCTTCGACTCTGTGTCAGCCTGGGTTCCCTGTATCGACCACCACACGAATCCTCCCATGAGCCCCAGCAGGATCAGGATGCTCAGGCCCACGACTGGACCTAGCTTATAATGATTTACCCCCTTCATTTTATGTTAACTATGTCTCCGAGTTAACCCTTGCCCTTCTTAACGTGTATTGGTGCTCAGAGGGCGGGCACGCCCTATCAGCCCTCGTCCCACCTCACCAGGGCTTGGAGAAACTCAGGACTTCTGAAACCAGTTTACTGACTAGATACTGAAATACTCTTCTCTATTGAGGGTGCGTGCATGATTGATGTGATACTCGCACTGTTCCATGCAGTGACGCCTTTCTTCCTCATGCGCTTTACCAGTGTCTGGGTCACTTAGGCCTTCCTTTTCCTCCTACTCAGCCAGTTCAGGAACCCTCCTGCAGTGGCTAGCGTGGATCCACGTCACTCTGCCTGTGACCTTCACTGCCGTTGGGGTCTTGAGCAGGACCTGGAATGGGCCATTCCACCGTGGCTTGTTCCACTTGGTTCGTCGGAAGTCCTTCACCACTATCCAATCCCCTGGTTGTAGATCGTGCAGAGGTCCCTCAGAGGGCTTGGGAAGTGCTTCTTTTACCTGTTTGTGGATAGATTTCAAAGCAGAGGACAACATTGCACAGTAATTCAACATTGCATCATCACACAGTGTGGTGTCCGGCAGTGTTCCTTGGTCTGGCCCTATCCCCGTGTTGGGTACTTGTCCAAACAGAATTTCAAATGGGCTTAACCCATGTTTAGGCCTAGTTTGCATCCTCATTTGTGTGAGTACTACAGGGAGGACCTTTGTCCATCCTAGCCCTGTTTCTGCACAAGCTTTGCGTAGTTTATTTTTAAGGGACCCATTTTCCCTCACTGTCAGTTCAATGAAGTCCATTTGGAGATGATCAAACAGTTTGTCTGGTATTGGGTGTGCTGCCTGAGTTAGTTTGATACCTTGACCTGCATTATGTTGTGCACATATCAAGCATTGCTTGCAAAATTTTGCAGCATAATTTGAAAACCCCTTTGTGAACCATCTCTTTGTTACTTCTACTACCATCCCCCCTTTTGACACATGGGTGAGCCCATGTGCCAGTTTTGCATAGAAAGGGAACGTGTTTTGGTAGACAGGGACGGCCTGAGGGACAAACCCAGACCAAGTTTGCAAAGATACAGCCGGCCTGTTTCCAGACTCGTCTCTCGTCCTGAGTGGCAGTGATCTGAAGGTCCGCTAGCTGTAAACAGGGGGTAGAAACCTGAGGAAAAGCAAGGTTAGAGGGTGAACTGGAAGTTGAGGCTGCACACTTCGCTGCCGCGTCCGCCCTGGCATTTCCTTGAGACACAAGATCAGTATTGTTAGTATGGGTAGCACACTTGCACACAGCAATGGCTCTAGGGAGTAGAATAGCATCCAACAACTCAGAGACCAGTTTATGATGTGCAATGGGAGATCCTGTGTTAGATTTCTGTGTTTCCAAATGGTGCCAAAATCATTCACAACGCCAAATGCGCACCTGCTGTCCATAAAAATATAGACAGATTGCCCTGCAGCCAATTTGCATGCCTCGATAAGGGCACAGAGCTCTGCGGCCTGCGCCGACAGGTTTGAGGACAGACACGACGCCTTGAGGACCTCGTGATCTGACACTACGGCAAAACCTACTTTGTTCTTTCCTGTCTCTGGGTTTCTGGAGGCTGAACCATCCACATAGAGGACCATGTCTGGATTTTCCAAAGGGTCGCTCTTTAAGTCTGCCCTGGGGGAACAAAAATCGTTAGTGAGAACGACACAGTCATGTGGTTCTCCATCGTCCTCTGTAAGGAGAAGAGAGGCAGAATTCAGAACAGAATAATGCTTCACAATGATGTTAGGCATATCAAGTATGACAGTGTTATACTTTAACCATCTCTGTGCTGACAAATGTGACGCCTTTTTCTCCAACAGAAGCAGGGAGACAGCATGTGTGACCAAAAGGGTGAGGTTAGAATACCCCACAATATTTCTGGAAGCAGTTACCGCCTTTTCAGCTGCAGCAACTGCACGCAGGCAAACAGGAAGTCCAGCTGCCACTGGGTCCAATTTGCTGGAGAAGTAGGCTACAAGTCTTAATCTATCCCCGTGCTTCTGCAAAAGAACAGAGGTCATGAAACCCTTCTTTTCATCTACAGTTTGAACAAATTGTTTATCGGGGTCAGGCCATCCCCGAGAATGGGTGTGGTCTGCAGAGCGCTCTTTAGGGACGTCAGGTGTGTGCGGAACAATCGCAGCATTGACTGCTTGCAGATCTTGGACAAACGTCCACTCATCGGACTGGGACGGTTTTCTTGCCTTCTTAACTGGAAAAATAGGAGTGTGCACTGGAGAGTCCTGAAAAGGGATAATTACACCTGCCTTCAGCAATGAATCAAAGACTGGTCTGATACCTGCGATTTGCTTCTGGTTTGAGTGGGTACTGGGTCTGTTTAGGCCTGAAATCTGATTTGGGGGTGATCACCACTGGTTCAGCATTCTTTATTAGGCCTACATCATGTTTACCCTTCACCCAAATGGAATTTGGAACTCCCGCCAATTTGGGGTGCACCTCTGCTGGAGTTATGCCTGTGGAAACAGAGACAAACAGGCCACTATGGCCGGGGTCCCCAGGACCCTGGTCACCAGTGGCTAATATTACGCTGCGCTTAACATGCACACACATAGCATGACTTTGTTTGTAGACCCCAAGCTTTTGGCAAAACAACACACTAGGGTCCTCTGTTTTGGGACCATTCATTGCCATTGACTGCGCACTTCTTGACCCACTTCCCCACGTCTTTCCAATGTGCGTCTCGTGGCTTTGCTAACGAGACATGGGGTATAGAATTAACGATGTCAAAGAAATCATGCTGGCAGCAGCCGACCTCAGAGTCTTCTGACACGAGGCCGCGCATAACATGTTTGAGAACACTGCGATGAACATTGATGCAGTTGTTCGGACAGCGAGTAAAATGGACCTGCACAGCGCAATAATGTTTAGACCAATATGTAGTTTTGAGGGTCAATCTTTCACGTGCGTGGGGGTCTGCAAACCAAGTCTTTTCAAACTCGACATCTTGCCCTTGGTGAACATGTGCTGTGCAATGCAAATCTTCCTCTTTCATATAATCAAATCAAATCAAGTTTATTTGTATAGCGCTTTTAACAATAAACATTGTCGCAAAGCAGCTTTACAGAATTTGAACGACTTAAAACATGAGCTAATTTTATCCCTAATCTATCCCCAATGAGCAAGCCTGTGGCGACGGTGGCAAGGAAAAACTCCCTCAGACGACATGAGGAAGAAACCTCGAGAGGAACCAGACTCAAAAGGGAACCCATCCTCATTTGGGCAACAACAGACAGCCTGACTATAATATTAACAGTTTTAACAGGTATAACCCTCAACTGTCCTCATGGGGCCATCCTTCACAGGAGCGGTGTGATAAAACTCCGACCAGACACAGGGCACCAGGATGGATCAAGCAGGTCCGAGGGGCAGAAGAGGCCAGCATCTCAATCCCAGGATCAACATGTAACTCAGAGGGACAGATTGGGGGGGAAGAGAGAGAGAAAGAAAACACAGGTTGTTAGGTATGCCCTAAAAATGACAAGTATTAAATCTGTGTGGTAGACTCGCAGAGACGAGAGTCTTTACATCAGGCATAACACACAACAATGGCATGTTAATATGGTAAAAAATATCATGACCTGCTCTGGCTGGATAACATATAATCTGGCTGGAAAACATATAATCTGTGTCAATTGATGAGGTGTTCAAGTGTGTGAGCTGTACAAGGTGTTTTGGAGTTTGTGTGAGTTGATCTGAGCAGAGCCGCCAGACATACACATACAGGGGGCTTCCAAGACCATACTGCACACCGCACATTTCACTTACTTCAATAGTTAGTCCATCTGGAGTGGACGTGAGATGAGGAATGAGTGGGATGTAACTATTCCTCCCTCGCTTTTACATGGAAGGTTGACTGAGAAAGTTTCGGTTACAGGTTGTCCTGAGATGCCCATCGTCTGAATAGAATTTGAGCTGAGTGGTGGGTCTACTGGAAGTACCCCATGTTGTATGACTGAGTGCCCTGCTTCAGAATCTACTAAAAAGTCAACACATGCCCAAACTTAATGCAACTTCAGGTGTATTTACCTGGACTGGTGTATCGGGCGTTTCTGTGTAGTCTTGCTGTTGCATGCAGGTGCTGCTACTAATCTGTTTAACGTTATGTGAATGTTCCTGTCTATGTGTATGTGTATCATCAGATGTGTGTGTGTGTGTTACCTCCCCTGTTCTCTGTGCGGGGCCCGTTCCCGGAGTCCGCCCTTCAGCCTGCTTTGCTGTACTCCTCACGGGGCCTCTGGCTGCTACTGTGGAGACAATCTCGAGCAATATGTCCCTTCTGATTGCAGTTGTAGCAAGTTGCGCCTTTTATCCAGGACGGGTCACCCCAGGTCATCCTGCCTCGGCCCCTACCTCGACCTCTTCCTCTTTGTCCAGGCTGAGCAGTCTGGAGAAGAGTGAGAGTGGCGGTGTGTAGGGTCTCTTTGTGTTGACTTTGTCTTCTCCTTCTCTTTCAGCAGCCTTTCTGCATGCACAGTGTACTGCTCGATCTTGGTGAGGCTGGCGGTTTCCCACAGGAGACAGAGAGCTGCTTTACTGACTTGGCCACTGCTGGATTCATACTGTTCATGAAACTGTTCCACAGGTGTGCTTCCCAGACCTCAGGAGTGCCTTCCACTCCAGCCAGGGTCACGGGTCTGGTCAGGAGTTTCTTGTGGGCTGCGGTGAGATGGGCAAGAAACGCTGACACCACTTCACCATCTTCTTGTTTACACGTACTGATCTTAGTCATATCTATGTTCAAGGGAAACGCTTTGATCAGACGAACACAGAGAGCAGTGAGGGTATTTCTATACTCACTATTGCCATCCGCTGGTCGGCTTCTGGCCACTCTCTGGAAACCTTGCTCCAATCTATACCCATCTTGGTCATGAGTAGGTGGTGAAGTTCATGGGTGGTCGGTCGGAATTCTCTGCAAAACATCAACAGTTCGTTACCAAATTTCTTTCCTCCTACCTCTCTCACATTGGGAAGAGAAGCCATGCTTTCCTTCATGTCAGCTGTCGTCCAGGGTCTGTGGACTAGAAGCACGCTGTCAGCTCCAGCCACTTCCACCATTGGAAGATGAAGGACTTCAGACTTTAGGTTACGGCCTTGTGGACCCACTGGTGAGCATATGGTCAGGTCCAGGAGGGTGTCTCTTCCGTCTCCATATGCAAGACCGGATCTCGTGTGTGATGGAGAAGCGAGGAGAGGCGCTGATGCTGGAGGTGGCTGGTAGGCTGGGAGAGATTCCAGAGGCTCGTTTTTTTTTTTTTTTTGCTTTGTCTCGACTTCTCCCCCTTTCTGTGGGTGAAGTGCTTGTGGGAGTGATGCTCCGCCTTGCTGAGGAGGCAGTGTGTGTCGGGGTGGTGGAGCAGACTCCAGGTCAGGGTCCATCTGAAATTTCAAACACTGAGAAGAGAGTGAGAGCACTGCCTGTCGTTTCTCTCTTTTGTACTCTCTCTTAAGTGTTTCTTCTTTCCATGCAGAAAACGCCCACCAGTCCCCTAAGAACTTAACATTATCTGCAGACTCTTCTTATTCCTTCCGTTTCAACTTTTCTTCTAACTGTTCTATCTGCCTGGGACTAAAACTGCCCTTCTCAGGGAATCCTAAGTCCTTTACCCATATGTCAAACTGTGCCAAACAATCCTCGCCATATGAGGTTTTCATAAGCTGGATGTTTGGGCTGTCATAGGAACATCCAATTCTTATTATAGCACATGTAGCTTCAGGCTTACTTGCTTTTTCTTTTCTTTCCCTAACTTACTGTTTCTGTTCCTCATTATACACTGTTATATCAATAGGTTATGACAACAATGGCTGAGTTTGTACAAGATCTATTTCTCTGTTTCAGAATTTGGAGGAGGACAGTACTCTGTTAATTCATCAATATTTTGCGTGCACACCGGTGTGTCTTGGCGACTTCGTGATCGAACCTCTCTATCCTGTTCCTACGATGGGCCAGTTGTTCACACAGAACAAAGGGAGCAAGATTCAATTCTTTCCCAGTTACGAATCGCTGAACGTGAATCTGTTGAAACACGCACCCGTACTTCCCTCGCTCAAGTAGGTGAGCCATTACCCGGTCGTCACTTAGGCGGATTTTCTCTTACACAACCCAATAAACTACTTGTGATTTATTGTCTCAAAATTGTGTTTTATCCGTTTCGGCAAACATATTGATAGTACCACAGCTTAGCAGTCCTCCTGGGCTTGGACAAACTTCTGTCCATCTCTTATATCAGTCTTCCTTGACTGGGACAAATCTCTGTCCGTCTCTTGTATCAGTCTTTAAATACCGTTTCCACTAATTTCTTTACACAAGAATGCAAAGTTATCACTTACTGGTTCGGTGAGCTCTGACGGTCTGGTCTCTCGTCCGAGTTCTCAGCACCGCACCGTAGCCTTGGGAGTGTCCCGTCGTCCAAGGATCAGACACGTAGGGCCCACCCAGGGATGCCAAATTGTAATGGAAACTTCTAATAAACACTTCAGGACGCTTATCAGTTGTCTTTTCAGTTATTTATTATAGTAGATCATATAAAACAGATATATAAAATAGGAAAGGAAAGAAGAAGAAGAGAAGAAGACACCACTTCAGTGATGCCGAGAGTATGCACACTCTGAGTTGTGATTTAGTGGCTGTTATCTATTATACGCTAAAGGCATTTGCTTACTGCTCGCATCTTCACGTGATTGGCTTGAGATTTTCTATGAAGCTTTGTTAAAGCGTGCACCTGGCATGCTCTGGGATGTGCAGGAACTCGGACACCCTGCTCATCGCCAGCCAAGGCCACAGAAAAGCGATTACAGCATGTGGGGAAAACAACTTTTCTCAGTACACTAGGCCACTTGAGTTCAACACACAGAAACACAGAGAATAGGAATGTTCATTCACTAAATTTCCCTCACAACAGTAAAGATTTTAATAGTTTGCATGGTCGTGATATATTTTATTTTTGTTTGTTCTGTTTATAAAAACATATTAAAAAATAATATATAAAAAAATTATATTTTTGTTTTATCATGTTTGTTCTGTACTGATAATGTAGACTTGGCTAAACACCATAAAATATGCTAGATCTTTGCCCTGGCTTGATTATTACTGTTAGAAGTCCACGTTTGAGCTTACCTTTGTCATAATAAAATCTCATCTCATCTCATTATCTCTAGCCGCTTTATCCTTCTACAGGGTCGCAGGCAAGCTGGAGCCTATCCCAGCTGACTATGGGCGAAAGGCGGGGTACACCCTGGACAAGTCGCCAGGTCATCACAGGGCTGACACATAGACACAGACAACCATTCACACTCACATTCACACCTACGCTCAATTTAGAGTCACCAGTTAACCTAACCTGCATGTCTTTGGACTGTGGGGGAAACCGGAGCACCCGGAGGAAACCCACGCGGACACGGGGAGAACATGCAAACTCCGCACAGAAAGGCCCTCGCCGGCCCCGGGGCTCGAACCCAGGACCTTCTTGCTGTGAGGCGACAGCGCTAACCACTACACCACCGTGCCGCCCTCATAATAAAATATTTTTCTTTATTGGGAATTTCCCATAACATTCTGGCACGAAATCTGCCTTGAAATATTGGAAGGCATCTGTACTTCTCTCTGCCTTTAGCATCTCAGGTGTATTTAGAAGTCCCAAATACTAAATAGTTCAGAAAGTCATAGTGTCCCAAATCCAGTAGCAGGTTTACCGAACACTTTTCAAGTGGAATAAATACTTTTTTTTTGTCACATGTACACTTAAGCACAGCGAAATCCCTCCTCTGTATTTAGCACATGCACACTCACTCACACACATGGAGAGCGAGCAGTGCGCAGAATAAATAAATACATTTGTGGGTAAATTATATGGATCTGTGATGCCTGCACGTTTCAGATTTTTGATGTAACGCAATTTGCTGGTATAAAATAACTTTTTAATCATTTCAGAGAGATTGTACTGACTGCAGTCATCTTGATTTTTATTGTTCTTTGTCTGCATATGACATCACGCTTATTTTTCAAACCAGAAGTCTGCCATGTTGGATGATAAACAACAACCAGTAACCAGTGCTTCACGTGTGAGCGGCTGCAACGCTTTATGATTTTCTTTTGATTTCATTGACTTTGAAGAAAGACAATGCTGACTTTGTGTGCGGGATATAATTGCGGTAACAATGCTACTTGTGCCAAAAAGAAATGGTTCTTCAGAATTCCCAAAATAATTAAAAACGGCGACAAAACAGTGCTCTGTGTGCTGTGGTTCAAAAACATACATCGTAAGGACTTAACAGAGGAAAAAGCTAATTACATCTGCATGTGTGTGGTGACCACTTTATATTTGGTAAGAGTTCATTGCTAATTAAAGCTGTGTTTTCTGCTGATTAAATTGAACTTTTGAGCTTTAGCATGAACACTCTGCTTCTCACCTTGCAGGAGCTCCGGCAAACCTACACTGTAAAACAAATCCAGATTGGGCACCAACACTCACATTAGGACACCATAAGCATAGCTGCCAACTACTACGAATAAATCGTATTTATTACGATTTGTCGTTTTGATTACGAAAATACGAATTTACTACAATAAAGTACGATTTTGCCAATTTTCATGGGTCATTTTCAAAGTCTATCACCGGTGGGATTTGTATTTGATAAAACACCGCTTCGTTCCAAGCGGCAGATACTACGCCAAATTTCATTGGCTATTGCTTGTTCTCTCAGCCAATCAATGATGCTATAGACCCCTTCGCAGTAAACGTCATTCTTACGTAAGCGGAAATTGCGCGCGCAGCCTGGACTCAAAAAAGACTCGGGGAATGCCTAGTTGTTGTGTTGTCGGGTGTCAGAATCGTAGCAGTGATGGGGTTAAAATGTACAGAATTCCAGCAGGATCTCACCCATTCCAAAAAAATCGCCGGCGTCTATGACTACAAGCCATCAAACGTGTAGACTGGGATGAAAGCACCATCAAAAATGCGTGGGTTTGCAGCGCCCACTTCATCACAGGTAAGATCAAGCTATTTATTAAATCTTTCTTTTTAATTCTTTCTAGTCTTCGTTTACTGATGTAGCAAAATACTTTGGTAACGTTTGTCTGATTAGCTGAGTCATAGTTACACAATGTAATGAATATTGTTAGCAATGTTAACTTAGCTTTGGCCAAACAAAATAATATATGTGTTTCCGGTTACCCGACCAACCCTGTAAAAACACTGCGACCCTTCAACTGTTTATGACCACGATAAACAAACTATTTCTCGCGCCCGACCCTACCTGCTTGGCAGCCACCTGGCGAGTCAAACGAGAACCACTAGGGCGTGTCATATAAACCACTCTGTATTTGCCAAAAGACACAAGGCCCGTCAGGAGTAAATTGGGGAGGCTGGGACCTCCCCTGCCCGAGTTATTAGCGTCTAAAGTCGGGCAGGAGCCGCCGATAGAAAAACGAAACTAAAGCCGAGCACCATGGCTCTTCGTCCCGAGGCGCGGGGCTAGCCCGCCCTGCCCGCGCTGGTTCTTTGGGGACAGGGCAGAGGTCTCATGCGGGGAAAATAATTTAGTGTGGATATGGCTAGATAGTGATTGAAATAATGCATACATCACAAGGAACTGTTTGCTCAGGGTATAAATCAGGTATTCAACACGTCCAATGCTATTCTATACTCAACATAAGATATCTGAATTGATAATAAATCTGAAATTGGAGGAGTTTGTGTCAGTGAAATGATACATTCCTTGATTTCCTCCTGATTTAAACCTTAGAGCAAATAGTATGAACCATGGACTAACAGGGCTGAAAAATGAAAGCATTTGCATTTATTTTGCAACACAATTTACAAACACAGAATAGGAAACTTAAATATAGGAAATTTTAGTGTCTTTATTTGAAAAGAAAATGGCACGGAGCAGCTGTATTCATTAGAACAACATAAGTGAACATTGCATTCATAGACAGAATAAGAAAAAACATGAAGCAAATATAATGTCATTAAGGCCGAGATGTTAGGCACGCACCCAATTTTGATAAACACACAAGACATCAGTTTTAAGTATGAAAGTCCCCACTAGTATATAAAAATATATTTTGGAAATGTTCAGAACTGAAGGGATAGATCTAGGTACTGGACCACCACCACCACTCTGGCCACCACCAAATAGATCATCCACCAAAATATTCCCATTTTACCTGGAAAATGAAAGTATGCCATCATTATTAATTGTAATTGTAATTTATTTCATATCAGGGACAGTGCACAAAAAAACATTAATCTTGTACAACAAGATAATATGCTTTGTGCCAGGTTATAGCAGATTGCTACTTTCCGCCTGCAGTCCCTGGGCAGGTTGATGGAATAATGAATACAAAAAAAACCACATATTAATAATAAAAACAAATAAAATTACAGAACACAGATTGTAAAACTAAACTACTATCTCCACCAACCATAACACACAGACGTTAACACACATGCTGTACAAACACACACTCACCCAATACACAATCACCCACAACCACAACACATAAACATTAACATACACACACTCACCCAACATCCCCCCACCCTCAGATACACCCACACACACACACCCCCACACACACATTTCATGGATGTGTACACTCCTGACTTGACACTAGCCAGCGCTTAACAAGATGTGAAAAAGTGTGTGGGCTTCTACAAGAAATAATTTCTGATGGCAGAGTATTCCACTCAGTCATGGCTATACAGGAGAAAGCTGACTTTCCAAATGCCGTTTTACATTGGGGTACACTACACTTGTTACAGATCTTGTATTTCTTGTTGATCGCTCAGAACGAAGAGTAACAAATTTTTTCAAAGGGGGAGCTACAGCATTATGAATGATTTTAAAAAGCAAATAAACATTTGAATGCTTGATTAAGTTATCAAAATTTAAAATACCATATTTGTTAAGTATCTGACAATGATGGTAATGACGTGGCTTTTTATCATGAATTTTGAAGGCACTGTTATATAATGATTTAAGTGGTTTTAGAATAGTTTTATTTGACTGGGACCAACTTGTAATACAATACAGAAAATGTGGTATAATCATGGCATTTAAATACATGCTGGAGGCCTCAATGGAAAGAGAATTTCTTATAAATCTAAAATTGGCTAAGTTGAATTTCAGTGTGTTCGCCAACTTTTTCACATGATGTTTAAACGTGAGGGTTGGATCAAGAGTAACCCCTAGATATTTGAATTTATTTACATTCTCAATTTTTTGCCCATTTACCATGACGTTGGGACACACCTTGAACACATTTCTGTTTGTAAAAAACATGGTGACAGTTTTTTCTAAATTTAAAGTAAGGCAAGAATCACGTAACCATAAAGTGACTTGTTGCATTGATTTTGATCATTTCTGAGCAACTTCAGTGGCACTTTTCCCATGGGTATATAAGACAGTATCATCAGCATACATTATTATGCTAACATCACCACACATGGTGGGCAGATCATTTATATATATACTAAAGAGTAATGGTCCCAAAATGGACCCTTGTGGGACTCCCAGTGTGCACGCTTTTAGTGGGGAAACTATATTATTTACACGTACACACTGGTGACGATTACTAAGATATGATTTGATCCAATTTTGGGTGTGTAATGAGAGATTGTAATTACCAAGTTTGTCAAGCAGTTTGTTATGATTTACAGTATCGAAAGCCTTACGCAGATCCAAAAAGACCGCGCCAACCACTCCTCCTTGATCCAAGTTGTTTTTTATGTCCTCAAGGAGGTAGCAACAGGCTGTGTTGGTAGAATGTTTTTTCTTGAATCCAAACTGCAGAGGATGTAATAGTGCGTTGGATTCAAGATGGGCAGTAAGTTGTTCTGCCACTACCTTTTCCATGACTTTCGACGCTGCTGGAAGGATACTGATGGGGCGGTAGTTACAGGCCTCCTGAACATTGCCAGATTTATGAACTGGAGTCACTATAGCTGTTTTAAAGGTGCTGGGGAAAATGCCTTCCTTTATAGATTGATTAATTATTGTAGTTAGTGGTGGAATGACAGTATCTTTGTACAGCTTTAAAAAAGCAGTGTCCAAGCAATGTATATCCTTGGCCTTACTATTTGACAGGTTCGATAGGATTTTATCAACTTTTGCCTCAGTTATTATGTGCAGGTCAAATACAGGCCCTTCATAGGTAACTGGATGTGGAAGGTCTATTACTGGATACATCAGGCTAAGTTGTTGCACAGAATTTAAAAAATAGTCATTAAAATGAGTAGCAACAGCTTGGCTATCATTTACTATTGAGCCATTTACCTTCAGCTGAATGCTCTCATGTATCTTTTTTTCCTTCCCAAGTAATTTATCAATGCAATTACATAGTTTTTTGCTGTTACCTTTGGCATCCCTAATGAGATTCAAATAAAACGTTGCTCTAGCCACTCTAAGTTGCTGTGTAACTTTGTTTCTTAAACTTTTAAAAATCAGATAATCAGTATTAAGTCGAGATTTTAAAAACTTTTTTAGAGCGGCATCCCTCTTTTTCATTATGTCCCATAAATGGTTATTGAACCAAGGAAGGTTGTGTTTATTGTTCTGTTTCTTAGATCTTGTTTTTGTATATCTTAGAACAATAGCCTTAAAGGCCATCATTAAATCAGAACCAGCCTGTTCACAGGATTTGTTATCCACTATACCAGACCATCTTGTTTCCTTTATCTCTTTACCCATATACACCAGATCTTTCTTTGATATGAAAGATGTACTAGGATTATTTTTTGTGATATGTTGATTCCGAAAACGTGACTTAGTTAGCTTCCTGGCTACCAATGTCAAATTATGATCTGATAAACCGGTGACCAAGTTATAGGTTTTAGTAATCCTGTCCGGTTTATTTGTAAATATAAGGTCTATAAGAGTTTGAGAGGACTTTGTTAATCTTGTGGGTTTACTTATCATTTGAGTCATCTGAAACATTTCCATTACATCCTTGAGCTTTTTCCTACTCACTTCATCTCATCTCATCTCATTATCTCTAGCCGCTTTATCCTTCTACAGGGTCGCAGGCAAGCTGGAGCCTATCCCAGCTGACTACGGGCGAAAGGCGGGGTACACCCTGGACAAGTCGCCAGGTCATCACAGGGCTGACACATAGACACAGACAACCATTCACACTCACATTCACACCTACGGTCAATTTAGAGTCACCAGTTAACCTAACCTGCATGTCTTTGGACTGTGGGGGAAACCGGAGCACCCGGAGGAAACCCACGCGGACACGGGGAGAACATGCAAACTCCGCACAGAAAGGCCCTCGCCGGCCCCGGGGCTCGAACCCAGGACCTTCTTGCTGTGAGGCGACAGCGCTAACCACTACACCACCGTGCCGCCCCCTACTCACTTTATCGAGCCAATTTAAATTAAAATCTCCCATAAGTATCATTTCACCCCCTGCATACTGTTTAAGAACATCAGATATGTAATTAAAAAAGTCATTTGTAGCGGTTGGGGGTTGGTAAACAACAAACACAACAAAAGACATTTGAGGGGATAATGTTATTTTTACCCCTGCACATTCTAGGTTGCTTGCGGGCAGTTGTACCTGCTCGCTTTGCAGAGTGTCTTTCACATAAATCAAAACCCCACCCCCTTTCCCCGTAGTTCTATCACGTCTGTATACATTATAACCAGGGACACTAAAAACAGATTGAAGAGTTGTAGGCGTCAGCCAAGTTTCAGTAAGACACAGGTAATCAATGTTTGAGTCCATTAGTAGATGTTGGAGTTGTTCAGTCTTTGATATAACACTACGTGTGTTTAAATGTCCACCGAAAACACCCTTCGGTTTTGTATTCGGGTTCCATAGTACGCGTGTATGATTGACAGTCTGAAAAAGTTTTGTTTGCTGTTGTTTGGCAGACACATTGTCGAGTCGCTTGATATTAGCCTTAGCAGAGATCGATGTTTTCAGACATTCAGACAGACAGATTGTAGAAAAGTTATTACCTCGAAATCCTACGGAGTAAGAAGGCCTAGTGGCCTGCATGTTGATTCTCAATTAGAACAATTTATATACAAGTGCATCCTTATATCGTCAACGATATCTGATGACTAGGTTTAGTTTTGAACGAGTATTTTGCAAAAAAAAAACTTTTCAAAGGAAACTTCTCACTTTTTCCTACCTACCCTAGAAAATTTGTCGTAAACTTTTGGGATAAACACATTTTTTTTCCCCTACCTACCTACCCTATTTTGAAAACCCAGGAAACACACACATTATTTTGTTTGGCTTTTGCATGCAATTTTGTTTGTAGGAGAGGTCTCGCTTGACTCAAGCAGTCCAGATTTTGTGCCATCATTATTTGTGTATGCCTAAAATCACAATTTTAAAGCAAGGATGGTGTGGGTGCAATCAGTTAATTATTGAAATTAAGTGATCAATCTCGTTAAATCAGTCTCATTAAATTTTGAAGGTTAATAATTAAAATGAATCAATCCCATTGAATCATTTACTTTGACTCATTTGAATTGAATCATACCATAGAATCAGTCTCAGTGAATCATTTAGTGAATCGTTCAATGAATCGTTTAGTGAATCATTTGGTGAATCGTTCAATGAATCATTTAGTGAATCATACCATTAATCCTGGTGCTTAATAATAAATTACCAAACAGCTAAATTATGGTATATTTCCAAATTATTACAATCACTTACCACATTACATAACTTTTATATGCACCCTTTTGAATTCGAGGGAGATTGGGGACTTCATGTATATATTGTTGTTCACACAAATAAACACAGTTTGTTTAATAAATGAATTTATTATACAAAGATAAAAAGAAAAATAATAAATCAATATATACAAGCAGTGAGGTGCGTGTGTGTGTGTGTGTGTGTGTAGGACTTGACCATGTGTTTAGCCTCGTGTAGCTAACTACACGTGGTGGAGGCCTAGCTTGTTGGTAGCTAAACAAAAGAATGTTATCTAAACAGAACAAAGGATTAGCTCTGTGCTTAGCCTTGTGTTGCTAGTGTGAGTTTGCTAAAGGCCCTATGGCCTAGCTAAAGTGTGTTTGTTAGGCCTGGTGAGGCCTACTGAGCACGTGTTGCTAAAGACAAGGGTATTAGCCGTAGCTAACTAAAAGCTAGCTTGTGGATTTCTAGCTGAGGTGTGGTTTATCAGGCCTGATGGCCTGCTGAGCACATGGTAGGCCTTGATTAGCTTTGTGTTGCTAAGCAGACAAAAGGGAAGCTGTAGCTAACCCACTAGCTCATAACCATACTGAATCCACTGAAATCTTGAGATCAAGATGTATAATAATGAAATTATAATGTTAGTAAGAATAAAAGAGAGAGAAGCATGCGCAGCCTATCTATTAAACAATTGAGAGAACATAGAACAAAATAAATCAACACGCTGCGTGTCTAACAGTGTAACAGATAAACCTGGGTTTAAATTCACACTATTTCAAATAAAAGCAAATTCCTAAGACTATCCTAATTATGCCCAAATGCCAAAATCTTACTTAATCCTGCCTTTAGCAAGATATGAAGAACTATTCGCCGGTGTAGTCTCGGGCCTCGCCGTGGGAGCACGTGAGCCGCTCGTGATGGAGGCGGAGAAAACTTTCGGGTCCAGCGGAGCACTTGGGTGGTTCCCGTGGAAAGCAGAGGATTCTTGGTCCGAACCTCAGCGTTCGTGAGGAAAAGTCTCTGATCAGAATAAGATGCACAGCGCTTTTGAGTTAAAAAGGATTCAGTCGCTTCTTAACTTCTGACTGCCTGGGCTGCAGTCGTGACGTCACTTCTAATGCAAGTAAACCGGTTGTAACTCAGGTTGAGTTTAAAGATCGCGCGACTCTAGAGTTTACCTTCGCCAAGGGTAAGAAAGAAAATCGCGCTGAGTGATGGATCTTGCAAGAAAGAAGACGTCTTTCGGGTGGAGAGCGCCTCTTTATACGTCCAGATTCATCGGAAGCCAGACGTGAGAGACAAAGATGGAAGCGTTGTCCCATTGTTTTATGTTTCCTTGTATGATGACGTAGATGATCCCGCCCACGCGTGACGTAGGTCACACGGAAGTTGCCTGGGAATTGTAGTTCTGACACAAGATGGCGGCATGATACCTACAATGGAAAGGTAAAATTGTGTGCCCTCACTCTAAGGGCGTATTCACACCTACGTTGTTTGGTCCAAACCAAACGACCAAACGAACCAAATTTCCCTTTTTGGGTTGGTCTGAATACAAACCACCGAACTCTGGTCCGGACCAAACAAGTGATCATCGTGCCGTTACCATGTGAATAGTCTTTTATTAATATGTAAGTGGGCACTCAGCGCTCGGACTCTGGTGTGACTGAGGAAGGTGACAAGTTTTATGTTTCATCTAATTTAGGTAATTTAAAAAAATATAACTTGACAGTGGGCTCATAGAAAAGTACAAAGTTTCTGCCAATATATTTTTCATGTTTGCATGATAAAAACTCACAAAGATATTAATCTAAATACATGACCTACTCATTCTAAACCTGCCGAGCTTCGCCGACGAAGCTCTCGACCCCAGAGGGTTAATGCTGAAAGGTACATACAAGTTTTGGAGCAACATATGCTGCCATCCAGATGTCTTTTTTAGGGATGTCCCTGCTTACGTTAAACTTATAAGAATGATGCTGTGGCCGATTCTTTGTGTAGCATATAAAATTTTATTCCTGAAGGAACAGTAACAAAAACACATCAGTCCTTAGCATCTGCGCTGCTCTGCATTACTCGTACTGACTGATGTCTCACTCTACTAGTGACTGGCATCAGCTACTAACACCTTATGCACACAGCGCCCTCTGCTGACCAGGTGCTCCAACCATGTGAAACATAACCAGACCTGCTAGGAAAATGAATGAAATCACACAGAAAATATCAATACAGTAATTTTAACGTTTTAAGTCCTTAGCTATTTTTAATGAGTCCAAGCTTTAAAGGGGGGGGTATTTTTAATCAAGTCTTTTTAATGTTAATATCTCTGAAAACACTTTTAATGTCTTTGAAAACACACAGTGCCACACTTATTCCAGCAAGACAATACCAAGCCACATTCTGCACGTTACAACAACGTGGCTCTGCAGTAAAAGAGCACTGGTTCTAAACCAGCCTACCTACCTCCCACTGAAAATGTGTATGGTGTATTATGAAGAGCAAAATATGACAACGGAGACCTCAAACTGTTGAGCAACTGAAGTCATATGTTAAGCAAGAACGGGAAGTAATTTCACATTCAAAACTTCAACAATTAGTGTCCTCAGCTCCCAAACACTTACTGAGTGTTGTTAAAAGACAAGGTGATGTAACAGAGTGGTGAACACACCCTTGTACCATCTTGCAGGCATCACATTCAGAATAAGTGTCTTTTTACTATATATAAGTTTATCAGTTTGGACATTAAATATCTTGTCTTTGTATTGTATTCAATTGTATATAAATGGAACAGAATTTGCAAATCATTGCATTTTGTTTTTATTTGCAGGGCTCTCCAGAAAACCTGAAGTAGCAGGCTTAAAAAAAAAAGAAAAGTAATAGGCAGTGCTGGAATTTGTGGCGGCAAAGGCACACTAATGCTAGGGGTGTCTGGGGGCATGCCCCCCCCGAAAAATTTAGAAATTTACATGCCTTCTGGTGGCTTCGGGTGCATTCTCATCTCATCTCATCTCATCATCTCTAGCCGCTTTATCCTGTTCTACAGGGTCGCAGGCAAGCTGGAGCCTATCCCAGCTGACTACGGGCGAAAGGCGGGGTACACCCTGGACAAGTCGCCAGGTCATCACAGGGCTGACACATAGACACAGACAACCATTCACACTCACATTCACACCTACGGTCAATTTAGAGTCACCAGTTAACCTAACCTGCATGTCTTTGGACCGTGGGGGAAACCGGAGCACCCGGAGGAAACCCACGCGGACACGGGGAGAACATGCAAACTCCACACAGAAGGGCCCTCGCCGGCCCCGGGGCTTGAACCCAGGACCTTCTTGCTGTGAGGCAACAGCGCTAACCACTACACCACCGTGCCGCCCCGGGTGCATTCTCAGCTAATAAATTACTAACCATTTCCTTGTAAAATACTTGCAAAATATGTATGAAATTTCCCTCCAGATGTGTGTGTCCTTGGCTTTCTCAGTTACCATCCGTGTTGCCTGGCTCTGTAACTTAACTACGTGGTGTAACATAACTACATATGTTACGGCGTGGTCACATGGTCCGGCTCAGCCAATCAGAGTGCAATAATCAATCAACAAATATAGCATCCCTTCCAGACGTGCTAGATCTGAATCAAAGACAATTTTGTGGTGGAATAACTGGATTTGCAACAAATTATGGGCAGCAGAGACAATATAAATTGCTTGACCATCGAAAGGCAGGGTTTTTGTTTGTTTGTTTTTTCTGGGATCGAGTAGCTGGTGCAGACGTCTGTGTATGCAGAGAAAACTACCAGTCGCTGGTGCTTGTGGATATCTCTGTATTTGTGTCTTACAAAATGTCCCAGCTTTTTTGGAATCAGGGTTGTATGTCTGCCTGTGTTCTCACAGCTAAAAGTTATCATAAGTGGTTTACTGTTTATTATTCATGACATGTTTGTTATCAAACAAAAATTTTGAACATCAAGAACTGAGGCGGCACGGTGGTGTAGTGGTTAGCGCTGTCGCCTCACAGCAAGAAGGTCCTGGGTTCGAGCCCCGGGGCCGGCGAGGGCCTTTCTGTGCGGAGTTTGCATGTTCTCCCCGTGTCCGCGTGGGTTTCCTCCGGGTGCTCCGGTTTCCCCCACAGTCCAAAGACATGCAGGTTAGGTTAACTGGTGACTCTAAATTGACCGTAGGTGTGAATGTGAGTGTGAATGGTTGTCTGTGTCTATGTGTCAGCCCTGTGATGACCTGGCGACTTGTCCAGGGTGTACCCCGCCTTTCGCCCATAGTCAGCTGGGATAGGCTCCAGCTTGCCTGCGACCCTGTAGAAGGATAAAGCGGCTACAGATAATGAGATGAGATGAGATGAGATCAAGAACTGAAGTAAATGTGTGCTAGTTCTTTTTCCAAATAGATATTGCAATAGATTACTTTTCATGCTGAGCTGGACTCTGATCCAATTACAGTGCATGTTCTTGTGTTTTAGAGGAGTGGGTTAGGGACCTTTTACTGACAGCACAGATTTTTGTTTATCACGCAGAGTCCATCATATTGCCAAGCAAACAAAGAAACAGAGCCACAACAGTTAACTCTTCACATGCAATCACATGACACAATAGTGTGACGTATGCAACTGCCACCATGTTGGATGATATACGATACAAATCCAAAATGCCATCCTGTGCGAACAATAACTGTGATGCATCTCTGACTTTCTCGACATATGATTCTCTGGAGTCCTCTGCCACGTCAAGATTCAAAGAAAAGGTTGAAATTTGTGGCTTTGACCCATACATGTTAAAGCTGTCCGATTATGCAGAAGATTTAGCCTCATCACCACCAATTGAATACCCTGATATTGTGAACCATCTCGTTCTACATAAAAAAAGTGCACAAGTAACACCAAACACTTATACAGGAAGGGACAGAGCAGACTATACTTCCTTAGGAGGCTGCGGTTCTTTAACAACTGCAGGAAACTCCTGTGGATGTTCTATCAGTCTGTGGTCGCCAGTGTCCTGTTTTACACCGTGGTGTGCTGGGGGGGGGCAGCACATCCAAGAAGGACACATCCAGGCTGGGCAAACTGATCAGGCGGGCCGGCTCTGTGGTTGGAATGAAGCTGGACTATCTGGTGACGGTGGCAGAGAAGAGGTCTATGGACAAACTATTGAACATCATGGATGATGCCAGTCACCCTCTGCACACCGTCATCAGCAACCAGAGGAGCCTGTTCAGTGACAGAATGCTCCTTCCCAAGTGCAGGATGAACAGACTCAAAAACTCCTTTGTCCCTCACACCATCAGACTGTACAACTCCTCTCTGGGGGGGAGGAGGGGTAACAGGAGGACAGAGGACGGGAAGGAGCAGTAGCCTTGCCTAACAATAAGCAATACCGGACAATGTGCAATATAAAGTGCAATATCTCTCCTACCGCCGCCCCCCCTTTTCCCCCCCTTTTTTTTCTCCCCTCCTTCCCCCCTCCCTCTCTTCCCCATATCTTATTCTTTTTATACATTTATATATGTAAATACTTAATTTATTTTAATTTACCTAGAAGTTTTCTCTATTTCTTTTTTCTGTTTACCTGTAATGATGCTGCTGGAATCTTAACTTCCCTGAGGGAACCCACCCAAAGGGATCAATAAAGTTTTATCTAATCTAAGTAAAATGAAGTTACTGGGAACGGCATCACTAATATCTCACTTGGCAAAGTTGACTCACATTGTTCTCCTTGTGTATCCAAACTTGCTAATGTTTGCACTGCTTCTAATCTGGCTTTCTTAGCAGATCTTTCATTTATCCTGTTGCTTTTTGATACTGCAAGATGAGTTGAGTTTTCATCTTGATCTTATGCATAGCTGCCAACATTCCGAAATTGTAAATAGTAATACAAGGTTGGGTACTGAGTCTTGGTGGGGGTCGGGGGGGCTTTGCCCCCCCGCCGCCAAAGCTTTCTAGCAAAACTACCCTGAAAAAAAAAGCAGTGATGGTTAAGGTGAAAAATTTCTGTTGCCCCAGCATAAGCCGGGGCCTGCGTTGTGCACAGGCCTGTCCAAAGTCCATCTACTCACCCACTTGCCACCGCCCAGATACCACATTCCCCAGCAAACATGACATTTCTGTCCCAGAATTTTTTTGCTAATTTTGGCTGAAGGGGTTGGTGATCAGTCTGGGTGATCCTCAACCAGGGTTCAGGAATGGGATGAGGGGAAGGTCAAAATCCAGGATTTGGTTTTAGTGGTTGAGATTAGGTTTAAGAGTTTAGGGGTTAGGGTTAGGTTAGGGTTAGGGGTTATAGGGTAAATAAGGTAAATGTCTGCCCAGACCATATCAGACCATTTGGTTTTTTGGCTCTAGCATCCGTTCGGAAGGTCCTAGAGTGATGTGCGACCCCTCCCTGAATTCAGCTGGCCCAGGGCTATCCGCTGATACCAAACCCGTTATGCTGCGACATTGGGGCTGAGCCAGAGCCGAAAAAATGGGTTATTTTATTTTATTTTGATGATATCTCCGGAACGGAAGGTCAGGGTCAGGGTTAGGGTTAGGGTTATAGGGTAAATAAGGTAAATGTCTGCCCAGACCATATCAGACCATTTGGTTTTTTGGCTCTAGCGTCCGTTCGGTAGGTCTTAGGGTTAGGGTTATAGGTTAAATAAGGTAAATGTCTGCCCAGACCATATCAGACCATTTGGTTTTTTGGCTCTAGCGTCCGTTCAGAAGGTCCTAGAGTGATGTGCGACCCCTCCCTGAATTCAGCTGGCCCAGGGCTATCCGCTGATACCAAACCCGTTACGCTGCGACATCGGGGCTGAGCCAGAGCCGAAAAAATGGGTTATTTTATTTTATTTTGACAATATCTCCAGAACGGAAGGTCAGGGTCAGGGTTAGGGTTAGGGTTATAGGGTAAATAAGGTAAATGTCTGCCCAGACCATATCAGACCATTTGGTTTTTTGGCTCTAGCGTCCGTTCGGTAGGTCTTAGGGTTAGGGGTAGAGGATAAAAGCGAGGTTTGGCACCCCCTGCCATCCTCCTTTTTGGCTCTGGAGTCAGTTCTGAAGGTCCTACAGCAATGTTCCACCTCTCTATGGATTCAGGGTTAGGGTTAGAGGGTAAATAAGGTAAATGTCTGCCCAGACCATATCAGACCATTTGGTTTTTTGGCTCTAGCGTCCGTTCGGAAGGTCCTAGAGTGATGTGCGACCCCTCCATGAATTCAGCTGGCCCAGGGCTATCCGCTGATACCAAACCCGTTACGCTGCGACATCGGGGCTGAGCCAGAGCCGAAAAAATGTGTTAATTTATTTGATTTTGATGATATCTCTGGAACGGAAGGTCAGGGTTAGGGTTAGGGTTAAATCAAATCAAAATCAAATCAAGTTTATTTGTACAGCGCTTTTAACAATAAACATTGTCGCAAAGCAGCTTTAGAGAATTTGAACGACTTAAAACATGAGCTAATTTTATCCCTAATCTATCCCCAATGAGCAAGCCTGTGGCGACGGTGGCAAGGAAAAACTCCCTCAGACGACATGAGGAAGAAACCTCGAGAGGAACCAGACTCAAAAGGGAACCCATCCTCATTTGGGCAACAACAGACAGCCTGACTATAATATTAACAGTTTTAACAGGTAAAACCCTCAACTGTCCTCATGGGGCCGTCCTTCACAGGAGTGGGGCGATAAAACTCCGACCAAACACAGGGCACCAGGATGGATCAAGCAGGTCCGAGGGGCAGAAGAGGCCAGCATCTCAATCCCAGGATCAACATGTAACTCAGAGGGACAGATGGGGGGGGAAGAGAGAGAAAGAAAGAAAACACGTTGTTAGGTATGCCCTAAAAATGACAAGTATTAAATCTGTGTGGTAGGCTCGCAGAGACGAGAGTCTTTACATCAAGCATAACACACAATGGCATGTTAATATGGTAAAAAATATATCATGACCTGCTCTGGCTGGATGCTTGATTGGGTGATGGGAGCACACTCCTCAGCAATGATGAGATGCAGATGGGACCCTTAGGCCTGGCCAAGACAATTCAGTTACATTTCACCAGATCTGGGACATGCGACACAATGTCTGATGGCCGATTCCCTGCAGGCTACGATAGCCAGTCGAGGTCCCCACCGTCTCCACCAAAAGATTTCCTGTTGACTCCATGTAACTCAGAGGGACAGATTTGGGGTGGGGGGGAGAGAAAGAAAACACAGGTGGTTAGGTATGCCCAATGTCACCTGAATAAGTAGGAACAGTATACATATTGCACCGAGTACAAGCAGGGACTCCGGCAACTAACTATGACAGCATAACTAAAAGGAGAGAGCCAGAAGGTAACACAGGCATAAGGGAGCCCCGGGACATAAAGCAGCCAGCCACTACACCGTCAACAAACTCGAGTGAGCAAGCGAGTGGGGACTGACAGCATCCATACATCCCAGTTTACCAAAACACTCTGTCTGAGGATCCTCCAGATCTACACCTTTACCTCATAAACACCATTAACAAAAGGCTTGACTAAACAGATATGTTTTCAGCCTAGACTTAAATGCTGAGACTGTGTCTGATTCCCGAACATTACTTGGAAGGCTGTTCCATAACAGTGGGGCTTTGTAAGAAAAGGCTCTGCCCCCTGATGTAGCCTTCACTATACGAGGTACCAGCAGATAGCCTGCACCTTTTGATCTAAGTAGGCGTGGTGGGTCATAGAGGAGCAGAAGTTCACTCAGGTACTGTGGTGCGAGACCATTTAGTGCTTTAAAGGTCAATAGTAGTATTTTATAATCAATACGAAATTTGATTGGGAGCCAATGCAGTGTGGATAAGACAGGTGTGATGTGGTCATATTTTCTAGTTCTAGTAAGGACTCTTGCTGCAGCATTTTGAACTAACTGGAGCTTGTTTATGCACTTATTGGAACATCCAGACAGTAAGGCATTACAATAATCCAACCTGGAGGTAACGAAAGCATGGACTAGTTTTTCTGCATCATGCAATGACATTAAATTTCTTATCTTTGCAATATTTCTGAGATGAAAGAAAGCTATCCAGGTAATGTTATCAATGTGAGTTTCGAATGAAAGACTGGGGTCAATAATCACTCTGAGGTCTTTTACTGCTGCACGTGAAGAAACAGAAAGGCCATCCAGAGTTACTGTGTAATCAGAAAACTTACTTCTAGCTATATGTGGTCCTAGCACAAGTACTTCAGTCTTGTCAGAGTTAAGCAGAAGGAAATTTATAAGCATCCAGTGTCTAATGTCCTTAACACATTCCTCAATTTTATTAAGCTGGTGTCTCTCATCAGGTTTTGCAGAGATATACAACTGTGTGTCATCAGCATAACAGTGGAAACTAATACAGTGTTTACGAATAATATCGCCCAGAGGTAACATATATAGAGAAAAAAGCAGTGGACCCAAGACAGAACCTTGTGGAACACCAAACTTTACCTCGGTACATCTAGAAATATCACCATTTATATCAACATACTGATAACGATCAGTTAGATAAGACCTGAGCCAGGAGAGGGCCGTTCCCTTAACTCCCACAACATTTTCTAGTCTATCCAGAAGAATGGAATGATCAATGGTATCAAATGCTGCACTAAGGTCAAGCAACACAAGTAGCGAGACACAGCCCTGATCAGATGCCAACAGTAGGTCGTTTACTACTTTAACCAGTGCTGTCTCTGTGCTATGATGAGGTCTAAATCCTGACTGATACATTTCATGGATGTTATTCCTATGTAAATATGAGCATAACTGCTGTGCCACAGCTTTTTCAAGAATCTTGGAGATAATGGAGAGGTTTGATATTGGCCGATAATTGGACAGCTGACAGGGATCAAGGTCAGGTTTTTTAATCAGGGGTTTGATAACTGCTAGTTTAAAGGATTTGGGTACATAGCCAATCATAAGAGAAGAATTTATTATTTTTAGAAGCGGTTCAATTACTCCAGGCATTATCTGTTTGAATAGATGTGTCGGTAAGGGATCTAGTACGCAAGTTGAGGCTTTTGATGTAGAGATTAATGAAAGTAATTCAGTTTCTTTTAGGGGAGTAAAACATTCTAACTGATGATCTGATACAGTTATATTGTTAACTACAAGGTCACTTTCATTGTCTAACCTTAAATTAGTAGTTTGAATTTTTTGTCGGATATTCTCAATTTTGTCATTAAAAAAATTCATGAAGTCGTTGCTACTACATACTGCAGGTGTGCATGTGTCTATAGTGGACTTATTCCTGGTTAATTTTGCTACACTATTAAATAGGAATCTAGGATTATTTTTGTTATCTTCTATTAGGGAGGAGAAATATGTTGATCTTGCAGCACTAAGAGCTTTTCTATACTTCAGGAAGCTCTCCTTCCAAGCTAATTTGAACACTACCAATTTTGTTTGACGCCATTTACGTTCCAATTTTTGAGTGGTCTGTTTTAATGTGCGAGTGTCATCATTATACCAGGGTGCTAATTTTTTGTCTCTGACCATTTTCCTTTTTAGAGGAGCTGCATTATCTAAAGTATGGCGGAATGTTGACTCTAAGCATTCAGTTACCTGATCATATAGTTATAGGGTAAATATGGTAAATGTCTGCCCAGACCATATCAGACCATTTGGTTTTTTGGCTCTAGCGTCCGTTCGGTAGGTCTTAGGGTTAGGGGTAGGGGATAAAAGCGAGGTTTGGCACCCCCTGCCATCCTCCTTTTTGGCTATGGAGTCAGTTCTGAAGGTCCTACAGCGATGTTCCACCTCTCTATGGATTCAGGGTTAGGGTTAGGGGTTAGGGGTTAGGGTTAGGGTTGGGTTAGGGTTAGGGTTATAGGGTAAATAAGGTAAATGTCTGCCCAGACCATTTAGTTTTTTGGCTCTAGCGTCCGTTCGGAAGGTCCTAGAGTGATGTTCCACCCCTCTCTGGGTTCAGCTGGACCAGGGCTATCCACTGATAACGGAACCGTTACGCTGCGACATCGGAGGGCGGAGCCAGAGCCGAAAAATGGGTTATTTTATTTTATTTTGGCGATATCTCCGGAACGGAAGGTCGTAGAGACACGGGACCACTTCTGGCGTGTTCAGAGACCTCGAATTATGTGGGACGCCACCCACCCCCGAATCTCTACGACCTTCCGTTCCGGAGATATTCAACAAAAACAGTTTTCCCATAGACTTACATGCAGTGAAAATTTTATTAAGTCCCACAGCCAGGAAAGTCCTCCTCCGAGACCTGGCTCAATGTCACTTCCGTGACAGATGTTGTTTTGCACGCGCCCCGTTCAGCCCCTCTAGGTCGACTGGACGTCTTGCCCTCATTTGCACGATCGTCCAGTGCGGAGGCCAGTTCTGCTTGGGCCTGGTCAAGGGTGGCTCTTTGAAGCTTTTTGCCATAATTGCGAGTAGCCCACCTAGTGGCCGTATCAAACAGAGGGTGCCAATTGCCCCTGATCTCACTCTTTAATTTCTCCAAGAGAGAGTCTGTATTTTGTTTATAATGTTCTTCCAAAATCAAATTGGTGTTATAGAGCCAGTTCCTCGCGTTACCCTCTAACAGTAATTGAGTGCGCTCTGAAGGAGAGGCCGGCTTTATGATCGTGCACAAGGTTTCAGTGAGCCTTTGTAAAGATGGCGGTTGGCGTGTGGGGCTCAAAGAGGTTGAAACCTTGCTTAAGTGATGAATCGAACGGATGAGGCTATACATCGATTTGATGTTCTGCCTGTCCCGGTCAGTGATTGGTGTATTGTTTTGTGTGCTGTTTTTAGTAGGGGTTGTTGCTGCCCATCTCACCTTAGTCCTTTGATTAGAGGTGTCTCGATTATGAGTTCTGCCCCTAAAGACACTCCTTGAGTGGTTCCCTTTATCAGCTAAGACCGCAAACCTATTATCTGAATAATAAGGGTTACGACTCTTTTTCTGTTCCTTTTTGTTGAATGGGGGTCTATATTCAATAATACGTGGGTTATGGTACCATTGTGCTAAATGCTTAAGGCCTCGACGGGACCTGCCCCGTTGTAGCACTGTCCACTCACTCATATTGTGAAAAAGAAGTCAGAAGAAGGGGGAAATAGAAGGAAATAAACTTTGTTTAAAACAAGGGGGGGAAAAAAGGGGGGGCAAGCCAGTCGCGACGTTTCGGTACAGTATGTACCTTCTTCGGGCGTTGGCTTGCTAGAGACAAAAATAAATAAATATAAATAAATAAACAGTACGTTTTAAATGTATTTGGGTTTGATGATAATATTTCGATGCAATTACATGGTTTGGCCACAAGATGTCAGTGAAAGACCACAAAAAACTTTTGAATAGGTAGTGTTCTGTTTAGTCTAGAAATAGACTTTTGGAAGATAAATGCTGGATTTTGTTGGGTTAGGGTTACCACAAAGATCCACGTCCTGGCCTAGGCCAAGGCCGTGTTGTGCACTGTCCTTCCCAAGCCCCATCCCCGACGCTCCACAGATGCCAAGCACACACCCCGACGTGTATTTGGACTATCCTTCCATTCTCCTTTGATGTTAAACGTGGCTTGGGGATTGTATCTCAGTCAATTTTAGGACACATCATCAGTAGTGTTCCTTTGAATCATGGGGTGTTTCGGCCTTTCAACACTAGACACCCTCATCAAAGGTGGCCAGCCACAGGGTGATCAAACCCGAGCTTGTGTCCCATGCCCAATCACAAGTCCAGGATTTGGGGATGGGTTAGGGTTATGATTTGGGGTTAGGGTTAGGATTAGAATTTAGAATTTGGGTTATGGTTAGAATTAGGGTTAGGAGTCAGCTTGTACCTTTTGGGGTTGAGGTTAGAATTAGGGTTAGGGGAATCGACTCGATTTGTGGAACGCTCCCCATTGACGGGACTGCAGATTTGGACGCAAACCGATGTAAGCGGTCACAACAGATTGCAACCATTCATCGGTAACGGTAAGTTGGAATCCAAGAATCTAGTCCTTGGAATTTGGCTAGCTTAGCATAATAGGCTAGGATCTGGGTCTGTTGGCCCCTGGGGGGTAGGCTGGGACAGGAGACATGACTTCTGGACCCCAGAATTGCCTTTTTCCCAGGGACTCGATTCTTGGAATCCAGACTCGATTTTTGGAATCCAGACTCGATTTTTGGAATTTGCCCAGAAAGTGACTCTGATGGGCCGGGGAAGGGTTAGGGTTAGGGTTAGGTTATAGGGTAAATAAGGTAAATGTCTGCCCAGACGATATCAGACCATTTGGTTTTTTGGCTCTAGCGTCCGTCCGGAAGGTCCTAGAGTGATGTGCGACCCCTCCCTCGATTCAGTTGGCCCAGGGCTATCCGCTGATACCAAAGCCGTTACGCTGCGACATCGGGGGCGGAGCCAGAGCCGAAAAAATGGTTTATTTTATTTTATGTTGACGATATCTCCGGAACGGAAGGTCGTAGAGACACGGGACCACTTCTGGCGTGTTCAGAGACCTCGAGTTATGTGGTTAGGGTTAGGGTTAGGTTATAGGGTAAATAAGGTAAATGTCTGCCCAGACGATATCAGACCATTTGGTTTTTTGGCTCTAGGGTTAGGGGAATCGACTCGATTTGTGGAACGCTCCCCATTGACGGGACTGCAGATTTGGACGCAAACCGATGTAAGCGGTCACAACAGATTGCAACCGTTCATCGGTAATGGTAAGTTGGAATCCAAGAATCTAGTCCTGGGAATTTGGCTAGCTTAGCATAATCGGCTCGGATCTGGGTCTGTTGGCCTCTCGGGGGTAGGCTGGGACAGGAGACATGACTTCTGGACCCCAGAATTGCCTTTTTCCCAGGGACTCGATTCTTGGAATCCAGACTCGATTTTTGGAATCCAGACTCGATTTTTGGAATTTGCCCAGGAAGTGACTCTGATGGGCCGGGGAAGGCCCCTGGAGCCCTGGGCCAGGCCCCAGGGACTTGATTTTTGGAACCCAGACTTGATTTTTGGAACTTGCCCCAAAAGTGACTCTGATGGGCTGGGGAAGGCCCCTGGAGCCCTGGGCCAGGCCCCAGGGACTTGATTTTTGGAACCCAGACTTGATTTTTGGAACTTGCCCAGAAAGTGACTCTGATGGGCCGGGGAAGGCCCCTGGAGCCCTGTGCCAGGCCCCAGGGACTCGGTTTTTGGAACCCAGACTTGATTTTTGGAACTTGCCCCAAAAGTGACCCTGATGGGCTGGGGAAGGGTTAGGGTTAGGGTAAATAAGGTAAATGTCTGCCCAGACGATATCAGACCATTTGGGTTTTTGGCACTAGCGTCCGTCCGGAAGGTCCTTGAGTGATGTGCGACCCCTCCCTGGATTCAGTTGGCCCAGGGCTATCCGCTGATACCAAACCCGTTACGCTGCGACATCGGGGGCGGAGCCAGAGCCGAAAAAATGGGTTATTTTATTGTATTTTGACGATATCTCCGTAACGGAAGGTCGTAGAGACACGGGACCACTTCTGGCGTGTTCAGAGACCTCGAATTATGTGGGGCGCCACACACTCCCGAGTCTCTACGACCTTCCATTCCGGAGTGATTCGCGAAAAACCGTTTTGCCATAGGAATGAATGGGACGAAAATTTCACTAAGTCCCACAGCCAAAAAACTTCCTGGTGGACATTGTTAGGAGCACGTGTCAGGTTATTTGGAGTCTATTGGTACCTAAGGTTAGGGGTTAGGGTTAGGGGTTAGGGGTTAGGGTTACCACAAAGATCCACGTCCTGGCCTAGGCCAAGACCGTGTTGTGCACTGTCCTTCCCAAGCCCCATCCCTGACGCTCCACAGATGCCAAGCAAGCACCCCGACGTGTATTTGGACTATCCTTCCATTCTCCTTTGATGTTAAACGTGGCGTGGGGATTATATCTCAGTCAATTTTAGGACACATCATCAGTAGTGTTCCTTTGAATCATGGGGTGTTTCGGCCTTTCAACACTAGACACCCTCATCAAAGGTGGCCAGCCACAGGGTGATCAAACCCGAGCTTGTGTCCCATGCCCAATCACAAGTCCAGGATTTGGGGATGGGTTAGGGTTATGATTTGGGGTTAGGGTTAGGGTTACACAAAGATACACGTCCTGGCCTAGGCCAAGGCCGTGTTGTGCACTGTCCTTCCCAAGCCCCATCCCCGATGCCCCACAGATGCCAGGCAAGCACCCCAACGTGTATTTGGACTATCCTTCCCTTCTCCTTTGATGTTAAGCGTGGCGTGGGGATTGTGTCTCCGTCAATTTTAGGACACATCATCAGTGGTGTTCCTTTGAATCATGGGGTGTTTCGGCCTTTCAACACCAGACACCCTCATCAAAGGCGGCCAGCCACAGGGTGATCAAACCCGAGCTTGTGTCCCATGCCCAATCACAAGTCCAGGATTTGGGGATGGGTTATGGTTAGGTTTCCACAAAGATCCACGTCCTGGCCTAGGCCAAGGCCGTGTTGTGCACTGTCCTTCCCAAGCCCCATCCCCGATGCCCCACAGATGCCAGGCAAGCACCCCAACGTGTATTTGGACTATCCTTCCCTTCTCCTTTGATGTTAAGCGTGGCGTGGGGATTGTGTCTCCGTCAATTTTAGGACACATCATCAGTGGTGTTCCTTTGAATCATGGGGTGTTTCGGCCTTTCAACACCAGACACCCTCATCAAAGGCGGCCAGCCACAGGGTGATCAAACCCGAGCTTGTGTCCCATGCCCAATCACAAGTCCAGGATTTGGGGATGGGTTATGGTTAGGGTTATGATTTGGGGTTGGGGTTAAAATTTAGAATTGGGCTTATGGCTATAATTAAAATTGAGGTTAGGATTTGGGGTTGAGGTTAGGATTAGGGTTAAGGTTAGGGTTAAAGTATTTGGGTTTTATTTGGTCCAAATATAGACTTTTAGAAAACAAAAGCTGGTGGCCAATATTCCGTTTTTAAAGAAATGGTATTTAAATGCAATTACACGGTTTGGCCACAAGATGGCAATGAGCCCTCTACAGTCCAGAAATAGACTTTTGGAAGATTAATGCTGGATTTTGTTGAAAACAATAAATCAAAGCTCTCTTCAGTCTAGAAGCAGACTTTTTTTGGCTTACCAATTACTGCTCCCCCAATCTGCCAACAGCACTCAGAACCAGAAAGTCATTATATGTCAGACGGACCTCCAAAAACTGCAGAACCACATCCTCGAAACAAAGAGAAGACAGTTATTCAGTGGCTGTCCTGTTTTTTAGCCTTAAGCTGCAACTTCAGTCTTTGTGGCTTGTTTACCCTTGACTTTGTGGCTTATTTTGCCTTGATGGCTTGTTTGCCCTTGACTTGTGGCTCGTTTTGCCTTGACTTACTGTGTAGCTTAGACAGCACAGGATACTCGGCCGTTACTGCAGGTAGTCAATCTCTGTGGCTTGTTTTCCCTTGACCATGTAGTTCCTGAAATCCATTGGAGGCCGCTGGCACTTTGTGTCTCTCCCTGGTCTTGTGGCTTGTTTTCCTTGAGGAGGCCCCTCCCCTTCCTTGTTGGGGGATGACTAAGCAATTACTTTCCCTTAACTTTGTGACTCATTTTGCCTTGACAGGATATTTCCCTTGTTTCCCTTTATCTTTATTTCCCTTGGACATTTATGTTTTTAATTTTGTCCCACCCTTTGGGCCCAATAGTGATTTTTTTCTTTCTTCCTAGTATAGTTTTTGTAGTTTATTATGCCCATCAGGAGAAACACAAACAGGGGATATGCACTGGCACCGCACAACATCCAGACAGGACCCGGGAGGCACTGGCTGGTTAGGTTTCCACAAAGATCCACGTCCTGGCCTAGGCCAAGGCCGTGTTGTGCACTGTCCTTCCCAAGCCCCATCCCCGATGCCCCACAGATGCCAGGCAAGCACCCCAACGTGTATTTGGACTATCCTTCCCTTCTCCTTTGATGTTAAGCGTGGCGTGGGGATTGTGTCTCCGTCAATTTTAGGACACATCATCAGTGGTGTTCCTTTGAATCATGGGGTGTTTCGGCCTTTCAACACCAGACACCCTCATCAAAGGCGGCCAGCCACAGGGTGATCAAACCCGAGCTTGTGTCCCATGCCCAATCACAAGTCCAGGATTTGGGGATGGGTTATGGTTAGGGTTATGATTTGGGGTTGGGGTTAAAATTTAGAATTGGGCTTATGGCTATAATTAAAATTGAGGTTAGGATTTGGGGTTGAGGTTAGGGTTAGGGTTCCACAAAGATCCACGTCCTGGCCTAGGCCCAGGCCGTGTTGTGCACTGTCCTTCCCAAGCCCCATCCCCGATGCCCCACAGATGCCAGGCAAGCACCCCAACGTGTATTTGGACTATCCTTCCATTCTCCTTTGATGTTAAGCGTGGCGTGGGGATTGTATCTCCATCAATTTTAGGACACATCATCAGTGGTGTTCCTTTGAATCATGGGGTGTTTCGGCCTTTCAACACCAGACACCCTCATCAAAGGCGGCCAGCCACAGGGTGATCAAACCCGAGCTTGTGTCCCATGCCCAATCACAAGTCCAGGATTTGGGGATGGGTTAGGGTTAGGGTTATGATTTGGGGTTGGGGTTAAAATTTAGAATTGGGGTTATGGCTAGAATTAAAATTGAGGTTAGGATTTGGGGTTGAGGTTAGGATTAGGGTTAAGGTTAGGGTTAAAGTATTTGGGTTTTATTTGGTCTAAATATAGACTTTTAGAAAACAAAGGCTGGTGGCCAATATTCCGTTTTTAAAGAAATGGTATTTAAATGCAATTACACGGTTTGGCCACAAGATGGCAATGAGCCCTCTACAGTCCAGAAATAGACTTTTGGAAGATTAATGCTGGATTTTGTTGAAAACAATAAATCAAAGCTCTCTTCAGTCTAGAAGCAGACTTTTTTTGGCTTACCAATTACTGCTCCCCCAGTCTGCCAACAGCACTCAGAACCAGAAAGTCATTATATGTCAGACGGACCTCCAAAAACTGCAGCACCACATCCTCGAAACAAAGAGAAGACAGTTATTCAGTGGCTGTCCTGTTTTTTAGCCTTAAGCTGCAACTTCAGTCTTTGTGGCTTGTTTGCCCTTGACTTTGTGGCTTGTTTTGCCTTGATGGCTTGTTTGCCCTTGACTTGTGGCTTGTTTTGCCTTGACTTACTGTGTAGCTTAGACAGCACAGGATACTCGGCCGTTACTGCAGGTAGTCAATCTCTGTGGCTTGTTTTCCCTTGACCATGTAGTTCCTGAAATCCATTGGAGGCCGCTGGCATTTTGTGTCTCTCCCTGGTCTTGTGGCTTGTTGTGGCTTGTTTTCCTTGAGGAGGCCCCTCCCCTTCCTTGTTGGGGGGATGACTAAGCAATTACTTTCCCTTAACTTTGTGACTCATTTTGCCTTGACAGGATATTTCCCTTGTTTCCCTTTATCTTTATTTCCCTTGGACATTTATGTTTTTAATTTTGTTCCACCCTTTAGGCCTAATAGTGATTTTTTTATTTCTTCCTAGTATAGTTTTTGTAGTTTATTATGCCCATCAGGAGAAACACAAACAGGGGATATGCACTGGCACCGCACAACATCCAGACAGGACCCGGGAGGCACTGGCTGGTTAGGTTTCCACAAAGATCCACGTCCTGGCCTAGGCCCAGGCCGTGTTGTGCACTGTCCTTCCCAAGCCCCATCCCCGATGCCCCACAGATGCCAGGCAAGCACCCCAACGTGTATTTGGACTATCCTTCCATTCTCCTTTGATGTTAAGCGTGGCGTGGGGATTGTATCTCCGTCAATTTTAGGACACATCATCAGTGGTGTTCCTTTGAATCATGGGGTGTTTCGGCCTTTCAACACCAGACACCCTCATCAAAGGCGGCCAGCCACAGGGTGATCAAACCCGAGCTTGTGTCCCATGCCCAATCACAAGTCCAGGATTTGGGGATGGGTTAGGGTTAGGGTTATGATTTGGGGTTGGGGTTAAAATTTAGAATTGGGGTTATGGCTAGAATTAAAATTGAGGTTAGGATTTGGGGTTGAGGTTAGGATTAGGGTTAAGGTTAGGGTTAAAGTATTTGGGTTTTATTTGGTCTAAATATAGACTTTTAGAAAACAAAGGCTGGTGGCCAATATTCCGTTTTTAAAGAAATGGTATTTAAATGCAATTACACGGTTTGGCCACAAGATGGCAATGAGCCCTCTACAGTCCAGAAATAGACTTTTGGAAGATTAATGCTGGATTTTGTTGAAAACAATAAATCAAAGCTCTCCTCAGTCTAGAAGCAGACTTTTTTTGGCTTACCAATTACTGCTCCCCCAGTCTGCCAACAGCACTCAGAACCAGAAAGTCATTATATGTCAGACGGACCTCCAAAAACTGCAGCACCACATCCTCGAAACAAAGAGAAGACAGTTATTCAGTGGCTGTCCTGTTTTTTAGCCTTAAGCTGCAACTTCAGTCTTTGTGGCTTGTTTGCCCTTGACTTTGTGGCTTGTTTTGCCTTGATGGCTTGTTTGCCCTTGACTTGTGGCTTGTTTTGCCTTGACTTACTGTGTAGCTTAGACAGCACAGGATACTCGGCCGTTACTGCAGGTAGTCAATCTCTGTGGCTTGTTTTCCCTTGACCATGTAGTTCCTGAAATCCATTGGAGGCCGCTGGCATTTTGTGTCTCTCCCTGGTCTTGTGGCTTGTTGTGGCTTGTTTTCCTTGAGGAGGCCCCTCCCCTTCCTTGTTGGGGGGATGACTAAGCAATTACTTTCCCTTAACTTTGTGACTCATTTTGCCTTGACAGGATATTTCCCTTGTTTCCCTTTATCTTTATTTCCCTTGGACATTTATGTTTTTAATTTTGTTCCACCCTTTAGGCCTAATAGTGATTTTTTTATTTCTTCCTAGTATAGTTTTTGTAGTTTATTATGCCCATCAGGAGAAACACAAACAGGGGATATGCACTGGCACCGCACAACATCCAGACAGGACCCGGGAGGCACTGGCTGGTTAGGTTTCCACAAAGATCCACGTCCTGGCCTAGGCCCAGGCCGTGTTGTGCACTGTCCTTCCCAAGCCCCATCCCCGATGCCCCACAGATGCCAGGCAAGCACCCCAACGTGTATTTGGACTATCCTTCCATTCTCCTTTGATGTTAAGCGTGGCGTGGGGATTGTATCTCCGTCAATTTTAGGACACATCATCAGTGGTGTTCCTTTGAATCATGGGGTGTTTCGGCCTTTCAACACCAGACACCCTCATCAAAGGCGGCCAGCCACAGGGTGATCAAACCCGAGCTTGTGTCCCATGCCCAATCACAAGTCCAGGATTTGGGGATGGGTTAGGGTTAGGGTTATGATTTGGGGTTGGGGTTAAAATTTAGAATTGGGGTTATGGCTAGAATTAAAATTGAGGTTAGGATTTGGGGTTGAGGTTAGGATTAGGGTTAAGGTTAGGGTTAAAGTATTTGGGTTTTATTTGGTCTAAATATAGACTTTTAGAAAACAAAGGCTGGTGGCCAATATTCCGTTTTTAAAGAAATGGTATTTAAATGCAATTACACGGTTTGGCCACAAGATGGCAATGAGCCCTCTACAGTCCAGAAATAGACTTTTGGAAGATTAATGCTGGATTTTGTTGAAAACAATAAATCAAAGCTCTCTTCAGTCTAGAAGCAGACTTTTTTTGGCTTACCAATTACTGCTCCCCCAGTCTGCCAACAGCACTCAGAACCAGAAAGTCATTATATGTCAGACGGACCTCCAAAAACTGCAGCACCACATCCTCGAAACAAAGAGAAGACAGTTATTCAGTGGCTGTCCTGTTTTTTAGCCTTAAGCTGCAACTTCAGTCTTTGTGGCTTGTTTGCCCTTGACTTTGTGGCTTGTTTTGCCTTGATGGCTTGTTTGCCCTTGACTTGTGGCTTGTTTTGCCTTGACTTACTGTGTAGCTTAGACAGCACAGGATACTCGGCCGTTACTGCAGGTAGTCAATCTCTGTGGCTTGTTTTCCCTTGACCATGTAGTTCCTGAAATCCATTGGAGGCCGCTGGCATTTTGTGTCTCTCCCTGGTCTTGTGGCTTGTTGTGGCTTGTTTTCCTTGAGGAGGCCCCTCCCCTTCCTTGTTGGGGGGATGACTAAGCAATTACTTTCCCTTAACTTTGTGACTCATTTTGCCTTGACAGGATATTTCCCTTGTTTCCCTTTATCTTTATTTCCCTTGGACATTTATGTTTTTAATTTTGTTCCACCCTTTAGGCCTAATAGTGATTTTTTTATTTCTTCCTAGTATAGTTTTTGTAGTTTATTATGCCCATCAGGAGAAACACAAACAGGGGATATGCACTGGCACCGCACAACATCCAGACAGGACCCGGGAGGCACTGGCTGGTTAGGTTTCCACAAAGATCCACGTCCTGGCCTAGGCCCAGGCCGTGTTGTGCACTGTCCTTCCCAAGCCCCATCCCCGATGCCCCACAGATGCCAGGCAAGCACCCCAACGTGTATTTGGACTATCCTTCCATTCTCCTTTGATGTTAAGCGTGGCGTGGGGATTGTATCTCCGTCAATTTTAGGACACATCATCAGTGGTGTTCCTTTGAATCATGGGGTGTTTCGGCCTTTCAACACCAGACACCCTCATCAAAGGCGGCCAGCCACAGGGTGATCAAACCCGAGCTTGTGTCCCATGCCCAATCACAAGTCCAGGATTTGGGGATGGGTTAGGGTTAGGGTTATGATTTGGGGTTGGGGTTAAAATTTAGAATTGGGGTTATGGCTAGAATTAAAATTGAGGTTAGGATTTGGGGTTGAGGTTAGGATTAGGGTTAAGGTTAGGGTTAAAGTATTTGGGTTTTATTTGGTCTAAATATAGACTTTTAGAAAACAAAGGCTGGTGGCCAATATTCCGTTTTTAAAGAAATGGTATTTAAATGCAATTACACGGTTTGGCCACAAGATGGCAATGAGCCCTCTACAGTCCAGAAATAGACTTTTGGAAGATTAATGCTGGATTTTGTTGAAAACAATAAATCAAAGCTCTCTTCAGTCTAGAAGCAGACTTTTTTTGGCTTACCAATTACTGCTCCCCCAGTCTGCCAACAGCACTCAGAACCAGAAAGTCATTATATGTCAGACGGACCTCCAAAAACTGCAGCACCACATCCTCGAAACAAAGAGAAGACAGTTATTCAGTGGCTGTCCTGTTTTTTAGCCTTAAGCTGCAACTTCAGTCTTTGTGGCTTGTTTGCCCTTGACTTTGTGGCTTGTTTTGCCTTGATGGCTTGTTTGCCCTTGACTTGTGGCTTGTTTTGCCTTGACTTACTGTGTAGCTTAGACAGCACAGGATACTCGGCCGTTACTGCAGGTAGTCAATCTCTGTGGCTTGTTTTCCCTTGACCATGTAGTTCCTGAAATCCATTGGAGGCCGCTGGCATTTTGTGTCTCTCCCTGGTCTTGTGGCTTGTTGTGGCTTGTTTTCCTTGAGGAGGCCCCTCCCCTTCCTTGTTGGGGGGATGACTAAGCAATTACTTTCCCTTAACTTTGTGACTCATTTTGCCTTGACAGGATATTTCCCTTGTTTCCCTTTATCTTTATTTCCCTTGGACATTTATGTTTTTAATTTTGTTCCACCCTTTAGGCCTAATAGTGATTTTTTTATTTCTTCCTAGTATAGTTTTTGTAGTTTATTATGCCCATCAGGAGAAACACAAACAGGGGATATGCACTGGCACCGCACAACATCCAGACAGGACCCGGGAGGCACTGGCTGGTTAGGTTTCCACAAAGATCCACGTCCTGGCCTAGGCCCAGGCCGTGTTGTGCACTGTCCTTCCCAAGCCCCATCCCCGATGCCCCACAGATGCCAGGCAAGCACCCCAACGTGTATTTGGACTATCCTTCCATTCTCCTTTGATGTTAAGCGTGGCGTGGGGATTGTATCTCCGTCAATTTTAGGACACATCATCAGTGGTGTTCCTTTGAATCATGGGGTGTTTCGGCCTTTCAACACCAGACACCCTCATCAAAGGCGGCCAGCCACAGGGTGATCAAACCCGAGCTTGTGTCCCATGCCCAATCACAAGTCCAGGATTTGGGGATGGGTTAGGGTTAGGGTTATGATTTGGGGTTGGGGTTAAAATTTAGAATTGGGGTTATGGCTAGAATTAAAATTGAGGTTAGGATTTGGGGTTGAGGTTAGGATTAGGGTTAAGGTTAGGGTTAAAGTATTTGGGTTAGGGTTAGGGTTAGGGTTAGGGTTAGGCGAATGGACTCGATTTGTGGAACGCTCCCCATTGACGGGACTGCAGATTTGGACGCAAACCGATGTGAGCGGTCACAACGGATTGCAACCGTTCATCCGTAATGGCAAGTTGGAATCCAAGAATCTAGTCCTGGGAATTTGGCTAGCTTAGCATAATCGGCTAGGATCTGGGTCTGTTGGACTCTAGGGGGTAGGCTGGGACAGGAGACATGACTTCTGGAACCCAGAATTGCCTTTTTCCCCAGGGACTCGATTCTTGGAATCCAGACTCGATTTTTGGAATTTGCCCAGAAAGTGACTCTGATGGGCCGGGGAAGGCCCCTGGAGCCCTGGGCCAGGCCCCAGGGACTTGACTTTTGGAACCCAGACTTGATTTTTGGAACTTGCCCCAAAAGTGACTCTGATGGGCTGGGGAAGGCCCCTGGAGCCCCAGGGACTTGATTTTTGGAACCCAGACTTGATTCTTGGAACTTGCCCAGAAAGTGACTCTGATGGGCTGGGGAAGGCCCCTGGAGCCCTGGGCCAGGCCCCAGGGACTTGATTTTTGGAACCCAGACTTGATTTTTGGAACTTGCCCAGAAAGTGACCCTGATGGGCTGGGGAAGGCCCCTGGAGCCCTGGGCCAGGCCCCAGGGACTTGGTTTTTGGACTGGGACCACTTTTTGGGAAATTGCCCCAAAAGTGACTCTGATGGGCTGGGGAAGACCGCTGGAGCCCTGGGCCAGCCTCCCCTGGAAGTCCCAGGCTGGGGGAGCTCCACTCGGGGCTGGGGCAGCCTCCCCTGGAAGTCCCAGGCTGGGGGAGCTCCACTCGGGGCTGGGGCAGCCTCCCCTGGAAGTCCCAGGCTGGGGGAGCAGCACTCGGGGCTGGGGCAGCCTCCCCTGGAAGTCCCGGGCAGCTAACCCTACTCCCAGGGCTGGGGAGCTCCACTTAGGGCTGGGGCAGCCTCCCCTGGAAGTCCCAGGCTGGGGGAGCTCCACTCGGGGCTGGGGCAGCCTCCCTGGAAGTCCCAGGCTGGGGGAGCTCCACTCGGGGCTGGGGCAGCCTCCCCTGGAAGTCCCAGGCTGGGGGAGCTCCACTCGGGGCTGGGGCAGCCTCCCTGGAAGTCCCAGGCTGGGGGAGCTCCACTCGGGGCTGGGGCAGCCTCCCTGGAAGTCCCGGGCAGCTAACCCTACTCACAGGGCTGGGGAGCTCCACTTAGGGCTGGGGCAGGCTCCCCTGGAAGTCCCGGGCAGCTAACCCTACTCCCAGGCCTGGGGAGCTCCACTTAGGGCTGGGGCAGGCTCCCCTGGAAGTCCCGGGCAGCTAACCCTACTCCCAGGGCTGGGGAGCTCCACTTAGGGCTGGGGCAGGCTCCCCTGGAAGTCCCGGGCAGCTAACCCTACTCCCAGGCCTGGGGAGCTCCACTTAGGGCTGGGGCAGGCTCCCCTGGAAGTCCCGGGCAGCTAACCCTACTCCCAGGGCGGGGGAGCTCCACTTAGGGCTGGGGCAGGCTCCCCTGGAAGTCCCGGGCAGCTAATCCTACTCCCAGGGCTGGGGAGCTCCACTTAGGGCTGGGGCAGGCTCCCCTGGAAGTCCCGGGCAGCTAACCCTACTCCCAGGGCTGGGGAGCTCCACTTAGGGCTGGGGCAGGCTCCCCTGGAAGTCCCGGGCAGCTAACCCTACTCCCAGGGCTGGGGAGCTCCACTTAGGGCTGGGGCAGGCTCCCCTGGAAGTCCCGGGCAGCTAACCCTACTCCCAGGGCTGGGGAGCTCCACTTAGGGCTGGGGCAGGCTCCCCTGGAAGTCCCGGGCAGCTAACCCTACTCCCAGGGCGGGGGAGCTCCACTTAGGGCTGGGGCAGGCTCCCCTGGAAGTCCCGGGCAGCTAACCCTACTCCCAGGGCGGGGGAGCTCCACTTAGGGCTGGGGCAGGCTCCCCTGGAAGTCCCGGGCAGCTAACCCTACTCCCAGGGCTGGGGAGCTCCACTTAGGGCTGGGGCAGGCTCCCCTGGAAGTCCCGGGCAGCTAACCCTACTCCCAGGGCTGGGGAGCTCCACTTAGGGCTGGGGCAGGCTCCCCTGGAAGTCCCGGGCAGCTAACCCTACTCCCAGGGCTGGGGAGCTCCACTTAGGGCTGGGGCAGGCTCCCCTGGAAGTCCCGGGCAGCTAACCCTACTCCCAGGGCGGGGGAGCTCCACTTAGGGCTGGGGCAGGCTCCCCTGGAAGTCCCGGGCAGCTAACCCTAACCTGGCGCACCAGGCGGTCCTGGGCACCCACTCTTAAGCCCTCCTCACCGTGCATTAAGGACCTTCAGCCCCGCTGGCCAGTCGAGCTGGCCCATGGTAAACCTCAGCAGTAGCACTGGCCCATGGTATAACCGAGCAGCCCGACTTTGGAGGCGCCCTGGTCCGTCCACCACGCCTAGTGCACCAGGCGGTCCTGGGCACCCACACTTAAGCCCTCCTCACCCTGCATTAAGGTCCTTCAGCCCCGCTGGCCAGTCGAGCTGGCCCATGGTAAACCTCAGCAGTAGCACTGGCCCATGGTATAACCGAGCAGCCCGACTTTGGAGGCGCCCTGGTCCGTCCACCACGCCTAGTGCACCAGGCGGTCCTGGGCACCCACACTTAAGCCCTCCTCACCCTGCATTAAGGACCTTCAGCCCCGCTGGCCAGTCGAGCTGGCCCATGGTAAACCTCAGCAGTAGCACTGGCCCATGGTATAACCGAGCAGCCCGCCCCTGGAGGCCCATAGCTCGGCCAGGGTAGGTCCGAGGAGCCCCAGGCTTGGCAGGCTGATGCCTGGGACCTCCACCCAGGGAACCAGCACGGGGGGCAGCCCCCAGCCAGGGGACGTTAGCCCCAGGATTCCAGATATCGAGCCCGAATTTGGAGGCCCATAGCTCGGCCAGGGGAGCTCCCAGGAGCCCCAGACTTTACAGGCAGATGCCTCTCACCTCTCCCCATGGAACCAGCACGGGAAGGCCCGGGCAGCCCCCAGCCAGGGGACGTCAGCCCCAGGATTCCAGATATCGAGTCCGACTTTGGAGGCCCATAGCTCGGCCAGGGGACCTCCCAGGACCCCCAGACTTGGCAGGCAGATGCCCCTGACCTCCACCCAGGGAACCAGCACAGGAAGGCCCGGGCAGCCCCCAGCCAGGGGACGCCAGCCCCAGGATTCCAGATATCAAGTCCGACTTTGGAGGCCCATAGCTCGGCCAGGGGACCTCCCAGGACCCCCAGACTTTACAGGCAGATGCCTCTCACCTCTCCCCATGGAACCAGCACGGGAAGGCCCGGGCAGCCCCCAGCCAGGGGACGTCAGCCCCAGGATTCCAGATATCGAGTCCGACTTTGGAGGCCCATAGCTCGGCCAGGGGACCTCCCAGGACCCCCAGACTTGGCAGGCAGATGCCCCTGACCTCCACCCAGGGAACCAGCACAGGAAGGCCCGGGCAGCCCCCAGCCAGGGGACGTCAGCCCCAGGATTCCAGATATCAAGTCCGACTTTGGAGGCCCATAGCTCGGCCAGGGGACCTCCCAGGACCCCCAGACTTGGCAGGCAGATGCCCCTGACCTCCACCCAGGGAACCAGCACGGGAAGGCCCGGGCAGCCCCCAGCCAGGGGACGCCAGCCCCAGGATTCCAGATATCGAGTCCGACTTTGGAGGCCCATAGCTCGGCCAGGGGACCTCCCAGGACCCCCAGACTTGGCAGGCAGATGCCCCTGACCTCCACCCAGGGAACCAGCACAGGAAGGCCCGGGCAGCCCCCAGCCAGGGGACGCCAGCCCCAGGATTCCAGATATCAAGTCCGACTTTGGAGGCCCATAGCTCGGCCAGGGGACCTCCCAGGACCCCCAGACTTTACAGGCAGATGCCTCTCACCTCTCCCCAGGGAACCAGCACGGGAAGGCCCGGGCAGCCCCCAGCCAGGGGACGTCAGCCCCAGGATTCCAGATATCGAGTCCGACTTTGGAGGCCCATAGCTCGGCCAGGGGACCTCCCAGGACCCCCAGACTTGGCAGGCAGATGCCCCTGACCTCCACCCAGGGAACCAGCACAGGAAGGCCCGGGCAGCCCCCAGCCAGGGGACGCCAGCCCCAGGATTCCAGATATCAAGTCCGACATTGGAGGCCCATAGCTCGGCCAGGGGACCTCCCAGGACCCCCAGACTTGGCAGGCAGATGCCCCTGACCTCCACCCAGGGAACCAGCACAGGAAGGCCCGGGCAGCCCCCAGCCAGGGGACGCCAGCCCCAGGATTCCAGATATCAAGTCCGACTTTGGAGGCCCATAGCTCGGCCAGGGGACCTCCCAGGACCCCCAGACTTTACAGGCAGATGCCTCTCACCTCTCCCCAGGGAACCAGCACGGGAAGGCCCGGGCAGCCCCCAGCCAGGGGACGTCAGCCCCAGGATTCCAGATATCGAGTCCGACTTTGGAGGGCCATAGCTCGGCCAGGGGACCTCCCAGGACCCCCAGACTTGGCAGGCAGATGCCCCTGACCTCCACCCAGGGAACCAGCACAGGAAGGCCCGGGCAGCCCCCAGCCAGGGGACGCCAGCCCCAGGATTCCAGATATCAAGTCCGACATTGGAGGCCCATAGCTCGGCCAGGGGACCTCCCAGGACCCCCAGACTTGGCAGGCAGATGCCCCTGACCTCCACCCAGGGAACCAGCACAGGAAGGCCCGGGCAGCCCCCAGCCAGGGGACGCCAGCCCCAGGATTCCAGATATCAAGTCCGACTTTGGAGGCCCATAGCTCGGCCAGGGGACCTCCCAGGACCCCCAGACTTTACAGGCAGATGCCTCTCACCTCTCCCCAGGGAACCAGCACGGGAAGGCCCGGGCAGCCCCCAGCCAGGGGACGTCAGCCCCAGGATTCCAGATATCGAGTCCGACTTTGGAGGCCCATAGCTCGGCCAGGGGACCTCCCAGGACCCCCAGACTTGGCAGGCAGATGCCCCTGACCTCCACCCAGGGAACCAGCACAGGAAGGCCCGGGCAGCCCCCAGCCAGGGGACGCCAGCCCCAGGATTCCAGATATCAAGTCCGACATTGGAGGCCCATAGCTCGGCCAGGGGACCTCCCAGGACCCCCAGACTTGGCAGGCAGATGCCCCTGACCTCCACCCAGGGAACCAGCATGGGAAGGCCCGGGCAGCCCCCAGCCAGGGGACGCCAGCCCCAGGATTCCAGATATCGAGTCCGACTTTGGAGGCCCATAGCTCGGCCAGGGGACCTCCCAGGACCCCCAGACTTGGCAGGCAGATGCCCCTGACCTCCACCCAGGGAACCAGCACAGGAAGGCCCGGGCAGCCCCCAGCCAGGGGACGCCAGCCCCAGGATTCCAGATATCAAGTCCGACTTTGGAGGCCCATAGCTCGGCCAGGGGACCTCCCAGGACCCCCAGACTTGGCAGGCAGATGCCCCTGACCTCCACCCAGGGAACCAGCACAGGAAGGCCCGGGCAGCCCCCAGCCAGGGGACGCCAGCCCCAGGATTCCAGATATCAAGTCCGACTTTGGAGGCCCATAGCTCGGCCAGGGGACCTCCCAGGACCCCCAGACTTTACAGGCAGATGCCTCTCACCTCTCCCCAGGGAACCAGCACGGGAAGGCCCGGGCAGCCCCCAGCCAGGGGACGTCAGCCCCAGGATTCCAGATATCGAGTCCGACTTTGGAGGGCCATAGCTCGGCCAGGGGACCTCCCAGGACCCCCAGACTTGGCAGGCAGATGCCCCTGACCTCCACCCAGGGAACCAGCACAGGAAGGCCCGGGCAGCCCCCAGCCAGGGGACGCCAGCCCCAGGATTCCAGATATCAAGTCCGACATTGGAGGCCCATAGCTCGGCCAGGGGACCTCCCAGGACCCCCAGACTTGGCAGGCAGATGCCCCTGACCTCCACCCAGGGAACCAGCACGGGAAGGCCCGGGCAGCCCCCAGCCAGGGGACGCCAGCCCCAGGATTCCAGATATCGAGTCCGACTTTGGAGGCCCATAGCTCGGCCAGGGGACCTCCCAGGACCCCCAGACTTGGCAGGCAGATGCCCCTGACCTCCACCCAGGGAACCAGCACAGGAAGGCCCGGGCAGCCCCCAGCCAGGGGACGCCAGCCCCAGGATTCCAGATATCAAGTCCGACTTTGGAGGCCCATAGCTCGGCCAGGGGACCTCCCAGGACCCCCAGACTTGGCAGGCAGATGCCCCTGACCTCCACCCAGGGAACCAGCACAGGAAGGCCCGGGCAGCCCCCAGCCAGGGGATGCCAGCCCCAGGATTCCAGATATCAAGTCCGACTTTGGAGGCCCATAGCTCGGCCAGGGGACCTCCCAGGACCCCCAGACTTGGCAGGCAGATGCCCCTGACCTCCACCCAGGGAACCAGCACAGGAAGGCCCGGGCAGCCCCCAGCCAGGGGATGCCAGCCCCAGGATTCCAGATATCAAGTCCGACTTTGGAGGCCCATAGCTCGGCCAGGGGACCTCCCAGGACCCCCAGACTTTACAGGCAGATGCCTCTCACCTCTCCCCAGGGAACCAGCATGGGAAGGCCCGGGCAGCCCCCAGCCAGGGGACGTCAGCCCCAGGATACCAGATATTAAGCCTCAGTGGGTTCCCCAAGCCCACTCATCACCTGTATCCTGATGGCACCTCTCAGCACCACCAGGTGCGCAACAGCACTTCCAGGGGGGGGATGCAGTCGCCCTCCTCCCAGGAGAGAGCTCTCCTCCTCGGGCACGGCCAGGGGGAAGAGTGCCCTGGTCCATCCACCATGTCTAAGATTTTGGCCATGTCTGAATTCCATGGTATAACTGCCCATGGTATAACTGAGCAGCCCGCCCTCGGAGGCCCATAGCTCGGCCAGGGGAGCTCCCAGGTGCCCCTGACTGCAGGTTCCCCCAGGATTCCAGATATCAAGTCCGATTTGGAGGCCCCTAGCTCGGCCAGGGGACCTCCCAGGACCCCCAGACCTCATAGGCAGATGCCCCTGACCTCCACCCAGGGAACCAGCACGGGAAGGCCCGGGCAGCCCCCAGCCAGGGGGACGGTAGACCCAGGATTCCATGAATCAAGTCTCAATGGGTTCCCAGGCCCACTCATCCCCTGTATCCCGATGGCACCTCTCAGCAGCACCAGGTGCGCAGCAGCACTTCCAGGGGGGGATGCAGTCTCCCTCCTCCCAGCAGAGAGCTCTCCTAATCGGGCATGGACAGGGGGAAGAGTCCCTGGTCCATCCACCCTGTCTAAGTTTTTGCCCTAGCCTGAATCCCATGGTATAACTGTCTATGGTATAACTGCCCATATTATATCTGCCCATGGTATAACTGAGCAGCCCCAGACTGCAGATTCCACCAGGATTCCAGATATCCAGTCCGATTTTGGAGGCCCCTAGCTCGGCCAGGGGACCTCCCAGGACCCCCAGACTTTACAGGCAGATGCCCCCGACCTCCACCCAGGGAACCAGCAGGGGAAGCCCCCAGCCAGGGGACGCTATCCCCCGTGGGGCCCCACTCAGTCGGAGGTTCGATACAAGGCCCGAGCCCCAACTTGGAGGCCCATAGCTCGGCCAGGGGAGGTCCCAGGAGCCCCAGGCTTGGCAGGCTGATGCCTGGGACCTCCACCCAGGGAACCAGCACGGGAAGGCCCGGGCAGCCCCCAGCCAGGGGCCGTTATTCCCCGTGGGGCTCCACTCAGGTGGTGGTTATACACAAGGCCCAAGCCCCAACTTGGTGGCCCATAGCTCGGCCAGGGGAGGTCCCAGGAGCCCCAGGCTTGGCAGGCAGATGCCCCTGACCTCCACCCAGGGAACCAGCACGGGAAGGCCCGGGCAGCCCCCAGCCAGGGGCCGTTATTCCCCGTGGGGCTCCACACAGGTGGTGGTTATACACAAGGCCCAAGCCCCAACTTGGAGGCCCATAGCTCGGCCAGGAGAGGTCCCAGGAGCCCCAGGCTTGGCAGGCTGATGCCTGGGACCCCTCCCCAGGGAACCAGCACGGGAAGGCCCGGGCAGCCCCCAGCCAGGGGCCGTTATTCCCCGTGGGGCTCCACACAGGTGGTGGTTATAGACAAGGCCCAAGCCCCAACTTGGAGGCCCCTAGCTCGGCCAGGGGAGGTCCCAGGACCCCCAGACTTGGCAGGCAGATGCCCCTGACCTCCACCCAGGGAACCAGCATGGGAAGCCCCCAGCCAGGGGACGCTATCCCCCGTGGGGCCCCACTCAGTTGGCTGTTTTATACAAGGCCTCAGCCAGACCATGGAGGCCCATAGCTCGGCCAGGGGAGGTCCCAGGAGCCCCAGACTTGGCAGGCTGATGCCTGGGACCTCTCCCCAGGGAACCAGCACGGGAAGGCCCGGGCAGCCCCCAGCCAGGGGCCGTTATTCCCCGTGGGGCTCCACTCAGGTGGTGGTTATACACAAGGCCCAAGCCCCAACTTGGAGGCCCCTAGCTCGGCCAGGGGACCTCCCAGGACCCCCAGACTTGGCAGGCAGATGCCCCTGACCTCCACCCAGGGAACCAGCATGGGAAGCCCCCAGCCAGGGGACGCTATCCCCCGTGGGGCCCCACTCAGTTGGCTGTTTTATACAAGGCCTGAGCCAGACCATGGAGGCCCATAACTCGGCCAGGGGAGGTCCCAGGAGCCCCAGACTTGGCAGGCTGATGCCTGGGACCTCTCTCCAGGGAACCAGCACGGGAAGGCCCGGGCAGCCCCCAGCCAGGGGCCGTTATTCCCCGTGGGGCTCCACTCAGGTGGTGGTTATACACAAGGCCCAAGCCCCAACTTGGAGGCCCCTAGCTCGGCCAGGGGAGGTCCCAGGACCCCCAGACTTGGCAGGCAGATGCCCCTGACCTCCACCCAGGGAACCAGCACGGGAAGCCCCCAGCCAGGGGACGCTATCCCCCGTGGGGCCCCACTCAGTTGGCTGTTTTATACAAGGCCTCAGCCAGACCATGGAGGCCCATAGCTCGGCCAGGGGAGGTCCCAGGAGCCCCAGACTCGGCAGGCTGATGCCTGGGACCTCTCCCCAGGGAACCAGCACCCGAAGGCCCGGGCAGCCCCCCGCCAGGGGCCGTTATTCCCCGTGGGGCTCCACACAGGTGGCGGTTATACACAAGGCCCGAGCCCCAACTTGGAGGCCCATAGCTCGGCCAGGGGAGGTCCCAGGAGCCCCAGACTTGGCAGGCAGATGCCTGGGACCTCTCCCCAGGGAACCAGCACCCGAAGGCCCGGGCAGCACCCCGCCAGGGGCCGTTATTCCCCGTGGGGCCCCACTCAGGTGGCGGTTATACACAAGGCCCGAGCCCGACTTTGGAGGCCCATATCTCGGCCAGGGGAGGTCCCAGGAGCCCCAGACTTGGCAGGCAGATGCCTGGGACCTCTCCCCAGGGAACCAGCACCCGAAGGCCCGGTCAGCCCCCCGACAGGGGCCGTTATTCCCCGTGGGGCTCCACTCAGGTGGCGGTTATACACAAGGCCCGAGCCCGACTTTGGAGGCCCATATCTCGGCCAGGGGAGGTCCCAGGAGCCCCAGACTTGGCAGGCAGATGCCCCTGACCTCTCCCCAGGGTTAGGGTTAGGGTTAGGGTTAGGGTTAGGGTTAGGGTTAGGTTAGGGTTAGGGTTAGGGGTTAGGGTTAGGGTTAGGGTTAGGGTTAGGGGTTAGGGTTAGGGTTAGGGTTAGGGTTAGGGGTTAGGGTTAGGGTTAGGGTTAGGGGTTAGGGTTAGGGTTAGGGTTAGGGGTTAGGGTTAGGGGTTAGGGTTAGGGTTAGGGGTTAGGGTTAGGGTTAGGTTATAGGGTAAATAAGGTAAATGTCTGCCCAGACGATATCAGACCATTTGGTTTTTTGGCTCTAGCGTCCGTCCGGAAGGTCCTAGAGTGATGTGCGACCCCTCCCTGGATTCAGTTGGCCCAGGGCTATCCGCTGATACCAAACCCGTTACGCTGCGACATCGGGGGCGGAGCCAGAGCCGAAAAAATGGGTTATTTTATTTTATTTTGACGATATCTCCGGAACGGAAGGTCGTAGAGACACGGGACCACTTCTGGCGTGTTCAGAGACCTCGAGTTATGTGGGACGCCACCCACTCCCGAGTCTCTACGACCTTCCATTCCGGAGTTATTCGCGACAAACCGTTTTGCCATAGGAATGAATGGGACGAAAATTTCACTAAGTCCCACAGCCAAAAAACTTCCTGGTGGACATTGTTAGGAGCACGTGTCAGGTTATTTGGAGTCTATTGGTACCTATATTACAGACATGTTTTTTTTGAATTTTTAAATCTGAACATATATTTCATGCCTAGCCTAGCTTAGCCTAGCCTAGTTTAGCATAGCCTAGCCTATCCTAGCCTAGCCTGGCTTAGTTTAGCCTAGCCTAGCTTAGCCTAGCCTAGCTCAGCCTAGCCTAGCCTAACATCCTTAACACATTATCCAAAAAAGTATGAGTTAACTTACCATTTTGATGTCAAAACGTCGAATAGGGTTAGGATTTGGGGTTGGGATTAGGGTTAAGGTTAGGGTCATGATTGACATTTCGGTACAGTATGTACCTTCTTCAGGCGTTGGCTTGCTAGAGACAAAAATAGAAATAAATAAATAAATAAATAAACAAACAGTATGTTTTAAATGTATTTGGGTGGCCAATATTCCGTTTTTAAAGAAAGGGTCTGTAAATTATTACCAGCAAAAACTTACATCAATTTACAGATCTTCATGATAATATTTCGATGCAATTATACGGTTTGGCCACAAGATGTCAGTGAAAGACCACAAAAAACTTTTGAATAGGTAGTGTTCTGTTTAGTCTAGAAATAGACTTTTGGAAGATAAATGCTGGATTTTGTTTAATCAAAAAAAAAAAACAAAACCATAGCTTCCTTCAGTCTAGAAATAGACTTTTGGAAGATAAATGCTGGATTTGTGTTGAAAACAAAAAATCAGAGCCTTCTTCAGTCTAGAAATAGACTTTTGGAAGATAAATGCTGGATTTTGCTTAAAACAAAACCAAAAAAAATTACAGCTTCCTTCAGTCTAGAAATAGACTTTTGGGAGATAAACGCTGGACAGAGCTTTCTTCAGTCTAGAAATAGACTTTTGGGAGATAAACGCTGGATAGCAGGAGAATCGATGCATGTGTGCCTGTGTTTGAGCCTGTGTTCTATTTATACTCTGAGGAAGGCCCCTCCCCTTCCTTGTTAGAGGATGACTAAGTAAATTCCATTTTCCATTGAGTTTGAATGGGCTAAAATTGGTTATAAAAACTAACTAAAATTATTAAATTTAAACATTTGAATACTTTTACATGTTTCTTAAATGCCATTAGGAATTTTCTATCGAATCTATTTTCAATTTTCCATATGTACCCTTACAGTTTTTTCCTTTTTCTTTTTGTATTGGAGTGAATGGGTTGCAGTTAATCTTTAGAATTGTACCAAATATTTAAATAATTCCACTGGACATTTATGGTTTTTAACCCCAATCAGAACTTTCTTATGCATAGGTAATAACCATTTTCCCTTTATTTTCCTTTTTTGAGTGTTTATTGTTTTCCTTTTAAATTTTCTTTCACCTTTTAGGCATACCAGTGATTTTCTCGGCCAATTTCACATGCCCATCAGGAGAAACATGGACAGGGGATACGTGCTGGCACCGCTTAACATCCAGACAGGACCCGGGAGGCACTGGCTGGTTAGGATTTTCACAAAGATCCACGTCCTAGCCTAGGCCAAGGCCATGTTGTGCACTGTCCTTCCCGAGTCCCATCCCCGATGCCTCACAGATGCCAGGTAAGTACCCCCATGTGTATTTGGGTTATTATCCCGAGCCCCAGTTGGGGTTTATTGGGGTTAGGGTTAGGGTTAGGGTTGGGGTTAGGGTTAGGGTTAGGGTTAGGTTATAGGGTAAATAAGGTAAATGTCTGCCCAGACGATATCAGACCATTTGGTTTTTTGGCTCTAGCGTCCGTCCGGAAGGTCCTAGAGTGATGTGCGACCCCTCCCTGGATTCAGTTGGCCCAGGGCTATCCGCTGATACCAAACCCGTTACGCTGCGACATCGGGGGCGGAGCCAGAGCCGAAAAAATGGGTTATTTTATTTTATTTTGACGATATCTCCGGAACGGAAGGTCGTAGAGACACGGGACCACTTCTGGCGTGTTCAGAGACCTCGAGTTATGTGGGACGCCACCCACTCCCGAGTCTCTACGACCTTCCATTCCGGAGTTATTCGCGACAAACCGTTTTGCCATAGGAATGAATGGGACGAAAATTTCACTAAGTCCCACAGCCAAAAAACTTCCTGGTGGACATTGTTAGGAGCACGTGTCAGGTTATTTGGAGTCTATTGGTACCTATATTACAGACATGTTTTTTTTGAATTTTTAAATCTGAACATATATTTCATGCCTAGCCTAGCTTAGCCTAGCCTAGTTTAGCATAGCCTAGCCTATCCTAGCCTAGCCTGGCTTAGTTTAGCCTAGCCTAGCTTAGCCTAGCCTAGCTCAGCCTAGCCTAGCCTAACATCCTTAACACATTATCCAAAAAAGTATGAGTTAACTTACCATTTTGATGTCAAAACGTCGAATAGGGTTAGGATTTGGGGTTGGGATTAGGGTTAAGGTTAGGGTCATGATTGACATTTCGGTACAGTATGTACCTTCTTCAGGCGTTGGCTTGCTAGAGACAAAAATAGAAATAAATAAATAAATAAATAAACAAACAGTATGTTTTAAATGCATTTGGGTGGCCAATATTCCGTTTTTAAAGAAAGGGTCTGTAAATTATTACCAGCAAAAACTTACATCAATTTACAGATCTTCATGATAATATTTCGATGCAATTATACGGTTTGGCCACAAGATGTCAGTGAAAGACCACAAAAAACTTTTGAATAGGTAGTGTTCTGTTTAGTCTAGAAATAGACTTTTGGAAGATAAATGCTGGATTTTGTTTAATCAAAAAAAAAAAACAAAACCATAGCTTCCTTCAGTCTAGAAATAGACTTTTGGAAGATAAATGCTGGATTTGTGTTGAAAACAAAAAATCAGAGCCTTCTTCAGTCTAGAAATAGACTTTTGGAAGATAAATGCTGGATTTTGCTTAAAACAAAACCAAAAAAAATTACAGCTTCCTTCAGTCTAGAAATAGACTTTTGGGAGATAAACGCTGGACAGAGCTTTCTTCAGTCTAGAAATAGACTTTTGGGAGATAAACGCTGGATAGCAGGAGAATCGATGCATGTGTGCCTGTGTTTGAGCCTGTGTTCTATTTATACTCTGAGGAAGGCCCCTCCCCTTCCTTGTTAGAGGATGACTAAGTAAATTCCATTTTCCATTGAGTTTGAATGGGCTAAAATTGGTTATAAAAACTAACTAAAATTATTAAATTTAAACATTTGAATACTTTTACATGTTTCTTAAATGCCATTAGGAATTTTCTATCGAATCTATTTTCAATTTTCCATATGTACCCTTACAGTTTTTTCCTTTTTCTTTTTGTATTGGAGTGAATGGGTTGCAGTTAATCTTTAGAATTGTACCAAATATTTAAATAATTCCACTGGACATTTATGGTTTTTAACCCCAATCAGAACTTTCTTATGCATAGGTAATAACCATTTTCCCTTTATTTTCCTTTTTTGAGTGTTTATTGTTTTCCTTTTAAATTTTCTTTCACCTTTTAGGCATACCAGTGATTTTCTCGGCCAATTTCACATGCCCATCAGGAGAAACATGGACAGGGGATACGTGCTGGCACCGCTTAACATCCAGACAGGACCCGGGAGGCACTGGCTGGTTAGGATTTTCACAAAGATCCACGTCCTAGCCTAGGCCAAGGCCATGTTGTGCACTGTCCTTCCCGAGTCCCATCCCCGATGCCTCACAGATGCCAGGTAAGTACCCCCATGTGTATTTGGGTTATTATCCCGAGCCCCAGTTGGGGTTTATTGGGGTTAGGGTTAGGGTTAGGGTTGGGGTTAGGGTTAGGGTTAGGGTTAGGTTATAGGGTAAATAAGGTAAATGTCTGCCCAGACGATATCAGACCATTTGGTTTTTTGGCTCTAGCGTCCGTCCGGAAGGTCCTAGAGTGATGTGCGACCCCTCCCTGGATTCAGTTGGCCCAGGGCTATCCGCTGATACCAAACCCGTTACGCTGCGACATCGGGGGCGGAGCCAGAGCCGAAAAAATGGGTTATTTTATTTTATTTTGACGATATCTCCGGAACGGAAGGTCGTAGAGACACGGGACCACTTCTGGCGTGTTCAGAGACCTCGAGTTATGTGGGACGCCACCCACTCCCGAGTCTCTACGACCTTCCATTCCGGAGTTATTCGCGACAAACCGTTTTGCCATAGGAATGAATGGGACGAAAATTTCACTAAGTCCCACAGCCAAAAAACTTCCTGGTGGACATTGTTAGGAGCACGTGTCAGGTTATTTGGAGTCTATTGGTACCTATATTACAGACATGTTTTTTTTGAATTTTTAAATCTGAACATATATTTCATGCCTAGCCTAGCTTAGCCTAGCCTAGTTTAGCATAGCCTAGCCTATCCTAGCCTAGCCTGGCTTAGTTTAGCCTAGCCTAGCTTAGCCTAGCCTAGCTCAGCCTAGCCTAGCCTAACATCCTTAACACATTATCCAAAAAAGTATGAGTTAACTTACCATTTTGATGTCAAAACGTCGAATAGGGTTAGGATTTGGGGTTGGGATTAGGGTTAAGGTTAGGGTCATGATTGACATTTCGGTACAGTATGTACCTTCTTCAGGCGTTGGCTTGCTAGAGACAAAAATAGAAATAAATAAATAAATAAATAAACAAACAGTATGTTTTAAATGTATTTGGGTGGCCAATATTCCGTTTTTAAAGAAAGGGTCTGTAAATTATTACCAGCAAAAACTTACATCAATTTACAGATCTTCATGATAATATTTCGATGCAATTATACGGTTTGGCCACAAGATGTCAGTGAAAGACCACAAAAAACTTTTGAATAGGTAGTGTTCTGTTTAGTCTAGAAATAGACTTTTGGAAGATAAATGCTGGATTTTGTTTAATCAAAAAAAAAAAACAGGGTTAGGGTTAGGGTTAGGGTTAGGGTTAGGGTTAGGGTTAGGGTAGGGTTAGGGTTAGGGTTAGGGTTAGGGTTAGGGTTAGGGTTAGGGTTAGGGTTAGGGTTAGGGTTAGGGTTAGGGTTAGGCAAATAGACTTGATTTGTGGAACCGGCCCCATTGCGGGGACTGTGGAGTTGGAATTTTTTCGTCGTGACCGGTCACGACAGACTGCGACCATTCATCGGTAATGGCAAGTTGGAATCCAAGAACACAGTTTGTGGAATTGGGATAGCTTAGCTTAGTCGGCTAGGCCGAGGGCATATTGGACTCTAGGTGGCGCTCTAACACTAGAGACTTGTTTTCTGGACTCCAGACTAGTTTTTTGGAACTTGCCCCAAACTCGATTCTGATTGGCTGCGGACCCCCCCGGGACCCTAGGCCACGCCCCCCAGACTTGATTTTTGGAATTGGGACTAGTTTTTTGGAACTTGCCCCAAACCTGATTCTGATTGGCTGGGACACGCCCCCCGACCCTAGGCCACGCCCCCCGGACTCGATTTTTGGAATTGGGACTAGTTTTTTGGAACTTGCCCCAAACTCGATTCTGATTGGCTGGGACACGCCCCCCGACCCTAGGCCACGCCCCCCGGACTCGATTTTTGGAATTGGGACTGGTTTTTTGGAACTTGCCCCAAACTCAATTCTGATTGGCTGGGACACGCCCCCCGACCCTAGGCCACGCCCCCCGGACTCGATTTTTGGAATTGGGACTGGTTTTTTGGAACTCGCCCCAAACTCGATTCTGATAGGCTGGGACACGCCCCCGGACCCTAGGCCACGCCCCCCCGACCCGACATCCGGATCCGAGACCGCTTTTTTGAAATATCGCTCGAAACTCGATTCCGATACGACGGGACGTGCCCCCGGACCACGGGCGACTCCCCCGAAGCGTTTTTTTGGGAAACCGGGAACGAGTTCCAAAAAACTAGTCCGAGTTCCAAAAATCAAGTCCGACCGTCTCGCCCCTAAAACGGGGTCGAACCGTAACAAACGCGGTATCGGTAGATAGCCCCGAGCGAGACGAATCGGGGGATACTCGTCCTACCTCCGTACGACCTTCCTGTCCGGAACGGCGGCCCGAAACGTCCTAGGCCGAAGGCCCGTAAAAACAGTTGGAAAAGAGGATGCGTGGGGGCTCAGGGTAACCGTATTTAACGGATTTTTGAAAAAAAAAAATCGGCCTCGTCGCCAGACCCTACGTCCAAGGCCTAATACCCTTACTCGACACCGTGGGCCTAAAATCATCCAAAATGATTTTGGACGAAATGAAACCCTTTTATTTTTTTTTTCCCCCACTCCCAGGGCTTATATGGGATGCTGAAACACAATATCCCATCAGAAATGACTTTTCTGACTTTCAAGTGGGTGAAACGGCCAAGTCCCACTTGCCAAAAAACTTCCCAGGGGAAGGTGTTAGGAGCACGTTTCAGCCCATTTGGAGGCGTTTGGCACATATTTTGGAGACATGATTTTTTTAAAAATGTTTTTGTGAAAGGTTAGGCCTCGTTCCGGGTATAGGATACAGTAAATAGGCCTAATTCAAGGAAACGAAGTCTATTTCCCTAACCCGCTAACCCTCACTCCTTCACTTCAGAGCGAGCCCTTTTGCAGGCTGAAAGTTGTATGTCTACAAAAAAGGATGCGTGGGGCTCAGGGCAACCGTATTTAATGGATTTTTGAAAAAAAAATAAGAAGAATAAGAATAATAATAACTAGACAATTCCCCTGTGGGAAATCGCGAGAGTGATGCAGCGCGCTTAGCCAGGCCCTGTGAGGAGACCCCAGAAAATCACACCAAGATTCCCTGTGGAACTGAAGTCGAGAGGCAGAGTATTATCGCTTGTGTTTTGCCTCCATCTGCTGGCGAGATCTCACGTATCTCCAAAGAAGCCCATATAAATGAATGGGGAAAAAGGGGTCATGCAACGTAATAGCGCACCGAGTCCGATCGAGCCGCACGGGTCGATGTCAGAAATTATTTTTCAAGTGGGGGAAACGGCTCTGGAAATCACTCGGTTAGGACTTTGGACTCGATTTCCGGAACGAGTCCTAACCCGACCCCATCGCTTAGACTTGCAGGTTGGAATTTCGATTTCGTCCGATCGCGGCCCGCCTTTTCGGCCTAGGGCCTCGCGCCCCCGTCGGTAGATAGCCCCGAGCGAGACGAAACGGGGGATGCTCGTCCGACGTCCGTACGACCTTCCCGTCCGGAACGGCGGCCCGAAACGCACTAGGCCGAAGGCCTCGTAAAAATAGTCGGAAATATTCACAAAAAAATCAGGAAGAGGTGCCGTCTACCCGGAATCGAGTCTACCCCCCCTAAATCGAGGGCGCCGAGCGCGCCTGACTCGGAACCGAGTCTCTAGCACCTTCCCGTCCCGAGATACGCCCGAAGGTGAAAGGTCGGAAAAAAAGTGTAAAAATATTCGTGAAAAATTACCCGAACGTCCCGGCGGCTTCAAAATCGTCGCGCGCCCTAAATCGGGGTCCCCGATCGTGGCCGACACGTCCGCGAAGCCGTAGGACCTTTAGTTTCAGAGTTATTCGAAAACAAACCCTAACCCATTCGTTTCAAAATTCAATTCAAAATCATTCCAAAAAAGGCCCATAACTCGGTCCACGAAAGACACCTGAGAAAACTTTTACCGTAGGGCCGCACAGACCCGGCTCTCTACCGATACCCAAAGGCGCAAAACCCAGGCCCAAAAAAATCGACCGTTTTTGGAGGGAAAATGAAATTCCAACCGGCAATGTCTAAGCAATGAGTTAGGTTAGGATTCGTTCCGGAAATGAAGTCTATTTCCCTAACCCGCTAACACTGATTCCTTCACTTCAGAGTGAGCCCTTTTGCAGGCTGACAGTTGTATGTGTACAAAGAGGATGCGTGGGGCTCAGGGTAACCGTATTTAACGGATTTTTGAAAAAAAAAATCGGCCTCGTCGCCAGACCCTACGTCCAAGGCCTAATACCCTTACTCGACACCGTGGGCCTAAAATCATCCAAAATTTTTTATTTTTTTTCCCCCCACTCCCAGGGCTTATATGGGATGCTGAAACACAATAGCCCATCAGAAATGACTTTTCTGACTTTCAAGTGGGTGAAATGGCTCTGGAAATCACTCGGTTAGGACTTTGGACTCGATTTCCGGAACGAGTCCTAACCCGACCCCATCGCTTAGACTTGCCGGTTGGAATTTTGATTTCGTCCGATCACGGACCGCCTTTTCGGGCTAGGGCCTCGCGCCCCCATCGGTAGATAGCCCCGAGCGAGACGGAACGGGGGATACTCGTCCGACGTCCGTACGACCTTCCCGTCCGGAACGGCGGCCCGAAACGCACTAGGCCGAAGGCCTCGTAAAAATAGTCAGAAATATTCACAAAAAAATCAGGAAGAGGTGCCATCGACCCGGAATCTGGTCTACCCCCCCTAAATCGAGGGCGCCGAGCGCGCCTGACTCGGAACCGAGTGTCTAGCACCTTCCTGTCCCGAGATACGCCCAAAGCTCACAGGTCAGAAAAAAAGTGTAAAAATATTCGTGAAAAATTACCCGAATGTCCCCGCGGTTTCAGATTCGTCCCACCCCCTAACTCGGGGTCCCCGATCGTGGCCGAGGTGTCCGCGAAGCCGTAGGACCTTTAGTTTCAGAGTTATTCAAAAACAAACACTAACCCGTTCATTTCAATGGAAGGCCGGTAGTGAAAACCTCCCAAGTCCCACTTGCCAAAGAACTTCCCAGGGGAAGGTGTTAGGAGCATGTTTCAGCCCATTTGGAGTCTACCTATTTTGGATACATGATTTTTTTTTTTTAATGTTTTTGAACGGTTAGGCATCGTTCCGGGTATAGGATACTGTCAATAGGCCTAATTCCGGTATTGAAGTCCAATGTCCTAACCTGGTCCAAACTCAATTTTGACGTGCTGGAACACACCCTAGGACCCTAAGCCACGCCGCCAAGGTGTTTTTTTGGAAAATCCAGTCTGGGTCTTGTCAAAGAAAAGCTCTTAGAAGAAGCTCTCTGCTGCTACTGCACCGCCCCACCCACACAGAAGCTCTCTGCTGCTAATGCCCTTCCCCCCACACTTCTTTTCACAACAACAACAACAACAACAGAGATGTAAGTCAAACACAGGGTCTGTCAAGTGTATGTGAGCATCAGGGTTTCCCACACTTGAAAGGGAAGGACTCGGACACAGCATTCCACTCGTCTTGTATTTTATTGGTTTTCAGTGGAACTGACGTTATAGTAGAATTGTGGTAGTAGTGGGTTTTCCCAGAACAAAAGGTAGAACCAGAATCAGAAGTAGAAGGTTAAAAACCTTTAAACATACAAACATAAAATAAATGTATGAATAAATGCCTGTTTTTCTACAACAAAGCATGTATGAATAAATGCTTGTTTTTCTATAACAAAACCCAAGTTAATTAGGCAACAATATATAAATATTTATGTATAAGGTAAATTAAGTATATTTTAACAATTTGTAATCATTCAGGTAATATGTTGCTGAACAAATATAACTGAACGGAAAACCAGTTGTAAAGTAAGAACCATTTTAACCATTAGCCCTTTCACAGGCAGTTTGTTCACTTTAACTGAAGATATTTTACTACACGCCACTGAGAAAGAAAGTTTAAACCAATCACACGTAAGGAACAAACATTTCTCATGCCCACGGATTACTGCGAGCGCAGCGTTTGCATATAAAAAAGTTCAGTGGGTTTACCGGTAGCCTTTTTTGTCCTTTTTTCCCTGATGTGCTGTAAAGTTTGCGTTAGTAGCGAATTCTCTTTGCAACTGCAACATGATTTTTAAAAAATGTATTTGAAAGGTTAGGCCTCGTTCCGGGAATAGGATACTGTCAATAGGCCTAATTCCGGAAATGAAGTCTATTTCCCTAACCCGCTAACCCTGACTCCTTCACTTCAGAGCAAGCCCTTTTGCAGGCTGAAAGTTGTATGTGTACAAAGAGGATGCGTGGGGCTCAGGGTAACCATATTTAACGGATTTTTGAAAAAAAAAAAAATCGGCCTCGTCGCCAGACCCTACGTCCAAGGCCTAATACCCTTCCTCGACACCGTGGGCCTAAAATCATCCAAAATTTTTTATTTTTTTTCCCCCCACTCCCAGGGCTTATATGGGATGGTGAAACACAATAGCCCATCAGAAATGACTTTTCTGACTTTCAAGTGGGGGAAATGACTCTGGAAATCACTCGGTTAGGACTTTGGACTTGATTTCCGGAACGAGTCCTAACCCGACCCCATCGCTTAGACTTGCCGGTTGGAATTTTGATTTCGTCCGATCACGGCCCGCCTTTTCGGGCTAGGGCCTCGCGCCCCTATCGGTAGATAGCCCTAAGCGAGACGATACGGGGGATACTCGTCTGACGTCCGTACGACCTTCCTGTCCGGAACGGCGGCCCGAAACGCACTCGGCCAAAGGCCTCGTAAAAATAGTTGGAAATATTCACAAAAAAATCAGGAAAAGGTGGTATTGACCCGGAATCGAGTCTACCCCCCCTAAATCGAGGGCACTGAGCGCGCCTGACTTTGAACCGAGTCTCTAGCACCTTCCTGTCCTGAGATACACCCAAAGGTCACAGGTCAGAAAAAAAGTGTAAAAATATTCGTGAAAAATAACCCGAATGTCCCCGCTGCTTCAAAATCGTCACACACCCTAACTCGGGGTCCCCGATCGTGGCTGAGGTGTCCGCGAAGCCGTAGGTCCTTTAGTTTCAGAGTTATTCAAAAACAAACACTAACCCATTCATTTCAATGGAAGGCCAGTCGTGAAAACTTCCCAAGTCCCACTTGCCAAAGAACTTCCCGGGGGAAGACGTTAGGAGCACGTTTCAGCCCATTTGGAGTCTACCTATTTTGGATACATGATTTTTTTTTAAAATGTTTTTGAACGGTTAGGCCTCGTTCCGGGTATAGGATACTGTCAATAGGCCTAATTCTGGTATTGAAGTCCAATGTCCTATCCTGGTCCAAACTCAATTTTGACGTGCTGGGACACGCCTTAGGACCCTAAGCCACGCCGCCAAGGTGTTTTTTTGGAAAATCCAGTCTGGGTCTTGTCAAAGAAATGCTCTTAGAAGAAGCTCTCTGCTGCTATTGCCCCTCCCCACCCACACAGAAGCTCTCTGCTGCTGATGCCCTTCCCCCACACTACTTTTCACAACAACAACAGAGATGTAAGTCAAACACAGGGTCTGTCAAGTGTATGTGAGCATCAGGGTTTCCCACACTTGAAAGGGAAGGACTCGGACACAGCATTCCACTCGTCTTGTATTTTATTGGTTTTCAGTGGAACTGACGTTATAGTATAATTGTGGTAGTAGTGGGTTTTCCCAGAACAAAACATAGAACCAGAATCAGAAGTAGAAGCTAGAAGGTTAAAAACCTTTAAACATACAAACATAAAATAAATGTATGAATAAATGCCTGTTTTTCTACAACAAAGCATGTATGAATAAATGCTTGTTTTTCTATAACAAAACCCAAGTTAATTAGGCAACAATATATAAATATTTATGTATAAGGTAAATTAAGTATATTTTAACAATTTGTAATCATTCAGGTAATATGTTGCTGAACAAATATAACTGAACAGAAAACCAGTTGTAAAGTAAGAACCATTTTAACCATTAGCCCTTTCACAGGCAGTTTGTTCACTTTAACTGAAGATATTTTACTACACACCACTGAGAAAGAAAGTTTAAACCAATCACAGGTAAGGAACAAACATTTGTCATGCCCACGGATTACTGCGAGCGCAGCGTTTGCATATAAAAAAGTTCAGTGGGTTTACCGGTAGCCTTTTTTGTCCTTTTTTCCCTGACGTGCTGTAAAGTTTGCGTTAGTAGTAAATTCTCTTTGCAACTGCAACATGATTTTTTAAAAAATGTTTTTGAAAGGTTAGGCCTCGTTCCGGGTATAGGATACTGTCAATAGGCCTAATTCCGGAAATGAAGTCTATTTCCCTAACCCGCTAACCCTGACTCCTTCACTTCAGAGCCAGCCCTTTTGCAGGCTGAAAGGTGTATGTGTACAAAGAGGATGCGTGGGGCTCAGGGTAACCATATTTAATGGATTTTTGAAAAAAAAAAATCGGCCTCATCGCCAGACCCTACGTCCAAGGCCTAATACCCTTACTCGACACCGTGGGCCTAAAATCATCCAATTTTTATTTTTATTTTTTCCCCACTCCCAGGGCTTATATGGGATGGTGAAACACAATAGCCCATCAGAAATGACTTTTCTGACTTTCAAGTGGGGGAAATGACTCTGGAAATCACTCGGTTAGGACTTTGGACTTGATTTCCGGAACGAGTCCTAACCCGACCCCATTGCTTAGACTTGCCGGTTGGAATTTTGATTTCGTCCAATCACGGCCCGCCTTTTCGGGCTAGGGCCTCGCGCCCCTATCGGTAGATAGCCCTAAGCGAGACGAAACGGGGGATACTCGTCTGACGTCCGTACGACCTTCCTGTCCGGAACGGCGGCCCGAAACGCACTCGGCAAAAGGCCTCGTAAAAATTGTTGGAAATATTCCCAAAAAAATCAGGAAAAGGTGCTATTGACCCAGAATCAAGTCTACCCCCCCTAAATCGAGGGCGCCGAGCGCGCCTGACTCGGAACCGAGTCTCTAGCACCTTCCTGTCCTGAGATACACCCAAAGGTCACAGGTCAGAAAAAAAGTGTAAAAATATTCGTGAAAAATTACCCGAATGTCCCCGCGGCTTCAAAATCGTCGCACACACTAAGTCGTGGTCCCCGATCGTGGCCGACGCATCCGCGAAGCCGTAGGACCTTTAGTTTCAGAGTTATTCAAAAACAAACCCTAACCCATTCATTTCAATGGAAGGCCGGTAGTGAAAATTTGCCCAAGTCCCACTTGCCAAAAAACTTCCCAGGGGGAAGGTGTTAGGAGCAGGTTTCAGCCCATTTGGAGTCTACCTATTTTGGAGACATGATTTTTAAAAAAATGTTTTTGTGAAAGGTTAGGCCTCGTTCCGGGTATAGGATACTGTCAATAGGCCTAATTCCGGAAATCAAGTCTATTTCCCTAACCCGCTAACCCTACCTATTTTGGAGACATGATTTTTTTCCCAGAGAGGGGCCATTTGGCCTTTTTACCTAGAAAACCCACAAGAGGGCCAATTGGCCTCAAGTCCCCCCTCTGGACACTCATTTTGTTATGGAAATGTGGCTGATAGTGGCACACGGCTGGAGCCACTTGAACTTGTCGCAAGGGTTTGCTCCATCCAGGATCATTTCCAATGCCTGTTGAATCTCTGCATCTTCGTTCCTTGGAGAGGAGCTTCTTTCACCACAAAATTCTTGAGGGAACTGAAGCGATAGTCCATGTGCACTGAGGTATTTATCCATCAAACAATTGTCTGGTTGCAGTCACATGAGTCGTTATGACTCGTCTTGACTTGAGTTGAAAGCTTTAATGTCCTTAAAAAAGGCAATTTGTCTTACAGCACAGCAGAGTGACAAAAAACACATACAATAAAAAAACCCATCACAACACAATAAATAGCAAAACGTGTAAATAAATACAGACCACTGGTCAGAGGCATCAATCAATGCTAGAAATGTTAAAAGGAATCATTTGTACATTAACACAAGTATGAGTGTAGTATGTATCTCCCATATCTTGTTCAATTGATTAATTGCCATGGGGATAAATGTTATGGTCACATGGGACAGTCACATGTTCACATTTTAGAATAGAATGTGTTTTTATTCCTCATTCTCACAGAAGCAGCCAACATGACTTCACCACTGAAGTGTGAAGTGTGTGAAGGGTGACCCCCTCCCCCCACACACTGCCACTAACAGCCTCATTACCATAACAAAAGGAGTGCATAAGGGAAAAGCGGTCGGGCCAAACGGCCCCTATGTGGGTCTTCTAGGTAGACAGAAATATGCTGGGACTTGTAGTGTTAAATGTTTTTGAAAGGTTAGGCCTCGTTCCAGGTATAGGATACTGTCAATAGGCCTAATTCCGGAAATGAAGTCTATTTTCCTAACCCGCTAACCCTAACTCCTTCACTTCAGAGCGAGCCCTATTGCAGGCTGAAAGTTGTATGTGTACAAAAAAGGATGCATGGTGCTCAGGGTAACCATATTTAACGTATTTTTGAAAAAAAAAAATTGGCCTCGTTGCCAGACCCTACGGATGGGTCAAAGGCCTAATACCTTTACTCGACACCGTGGGCCTAAACTCATCCAAAAAAATATTTTTTTTCCCCCCACTCCCAGGGCTTATATGGGATGCTGAAACACAATAGCCCATCAGAAATGACTTTTCTGGCTTTCAAGTGGGTGAAATGGCTCTGGAAATCACTCGGTTAGGACTTTGGACTCGATTTCCGGAACGAGTCCTAACCCGACCCATTGCTTAGACAAAACCACATTGTGTTAACAACCCCAACGTGAACTCTACCTTGACGTGGTGTTGGGGCTTACGAGCCTAGGCTCAAACTAAAAGAGTTCAATATCAAATTTAAATGTCTCCAAAACAGGCACCGATACACTCCAAATGGCCTGAAACATGCTCCTAACAACTTTCCCCAGGAGGATTTAGGGCTGTGGGAGAACAAGCCCAAAGTGTCCCCATGACCTTCTGTTCCATGCTGTTCTATTAAAAGTGTGTTTTGAAATGTTTGATGTTATTGTATTTCTTTAAAGGTTTTTTGGCTTACTAAAGATATGGAAGTGCATTAAAGTTATTGAATTGCAATAAAATGTTTTCTTGGTGTCCAGGGTCCAGACATCATGTCACAACCCTACTTTGCTCCAGATATCAAGTCTGAATTCCAGATATCAAGTGTGAACCCTAGTGGGTTCAAGATATTAAGTCTGAATTCCAGATATCAAGTTCCAGACATCAAGTGACAACCCTAATTTGCCCCAGAGATCAAAAATATCAAAAATCAAGCCTCAATTCCAAAAATCAAGTCTCAATTCCAAAAATCGAGTCTCAATTCCAAAAATCAAGTCTCAATTCCAAAAATCAAGTCTCGGTTAGGAGTTTGAGACTTGACTTTTGGAATTGAGACTCGATTTTTGGAATTGAGACTCGATTTTTGGAATTGAGACTCGATTTTTGGAATTAACCCTAATCCTAGTGTAATAGCACTGGAATTTGATAGAGGAGCCCAGTCTGTACGACCCTGTGGTGAAAGTTTCCTCCAATGTCTTTCAGGGAGCGAGATATAAGGGTTTTTCCTGATGAAGTTGTCTGTTTTCCAAAGAAAAGAGTGTGGTGAAGTGTCTTATGGTCTGGTGGCACATGTCAGCACATCAGAATTGAGTTTGGAGCAAGTCCCAAAAAAGTAGTCTGGAACCCAGAAACCGAGTCGGGTGGGGTGTGCCTTAGGGCCAGGGTTGGTGCCCCAGCCTATCAGAGTTGAGTTTGGAGCAAGTTCCAAAAAACTAGTCACAATTCCAAAAATCCAGTCTGGAGGGTGTGGCTTTATTAAAGATATGGAAGTGCATTAAACTGTGGCTTTTTTAAAGATATGGAAGTGCATTAAAGTTATTGAATTGCAATAAAATGCTTTTTTGGTGTCCAGTTCCAGATATCAAGTCCCAACCCTAATTTGTTCCAGACATCAAGTCTGAATTCCAGATATCAAGTGTGAAACCTAATGGGTTCAAGGTATTAAGTCTGAATTCCAGATATCAAGTTCCAGACATCAAGTCCCAACCCTAATTTGCCCCAGAGATCAAAAATAACAAAAATCAAGCCTCAATTCCAAAAATCAAGTCTCAATTCCAAAAATTAAGTCTCAATTCCAAAAATCAAGTCTCAATTCCAAAAATCAAGTCTCAATTCCAAAAATCGAGTCTCAATTCCAAAAATCAAGTCTCGGTTAGGATTAGGGTTAGGAGTTTGAGACTTGATTTTTGGAATTGAGACTCGATTTTTGGAATTGAGACTTGATATTTGGAATTGAGACTTGATTTTTGGAATTGAGACTCGATTTTTGGAATTGAGACTTGATTTTTGGAATTAACCCTAATCCTAGTGTAATAGCACTGGAATTTGATAGAGGAGCCCAGTCTGCACGACCCTGTGGTGAAAGTTTCCTCCAATGTCTTTCAGGGAGCGAGATATAAGGGTTTTTCCTGATGAAGTTGTCTGTTTTCCAAAGAAAAGAGTGTGGTGAAGTGTCTTATGGTCTGGTGGCACATGTCAGCACATCAGAATTGAGGTTGGAGCAAGTTCCAAAAAAGTAGTCTGGAACCCAGAAACCGAGTTGGGTGGGCTGTGGCTTAGGGCCAGGGTTGGTGCCCCAGCCTATCAGAATTGAGTTTTGAGCAAGTTCCAAAAAAGTAGTCTGAAGTCCAAAAATCCAGTCAGGAGGGTGTGGCTTCATTAAAGATATGGAAGTGCATTAAATTGTGGCTTTATTAAAGACATGGAAGTGCATTAAAGTTATTGAATTGCAATAAAATGCTTTTTTGGTGTCCAGTTCCAGATATCAAGTCCCAACCCTAATTTGTTCCAGATATCAAGTCTGAATTCCAGATATCAAGTGTGAAACCTAATGGGTTCAAGGTATTAAGTCTGAATTCCAGATATCAAGTTCCAGACATCAAGTCACAACCCTACTTTGCCCCAGAGATCAAAAATAACAAAAATCAAGCCTCAATTCCAAAAATCAAGTCTCAATTCCAAAAATCGAGTCTCAATTCCAAAAATCAAGTCTCAATTCCAAATATCAAGTCTCGGTTAGGAGTTTGAGACTTGATTTTTGGAATTGAGACTTGATTTTTGGAATTGAGACTCGATTTTTGGAATTGAGACTCGATTTTTGGAATTAACCCTAATCCTAGTGTAATAGCACTGGAATTTGATAGAGGAGCCCAGTCTGTACGACCCTGTGGTGAAAGTTTCCTCCAATGTCTTTCAGGGAGCGAGATATAAGGGTTTTTCCTGATGAAGTTGTCTGTTTTCCAAAGAAAAGAGTGTGGTGAAGTGTCTTATGGTCTGGTGGCACATGTCAGCACATCAGAATTGAGTTTGGAGCAAGTCCCAAAAAAGTAGTCTGGAACCCAGAAACCGAGTCGGGTGGGCTGTGGCTTAGGGCCAGGGTTGGTGCCCCAGCCTATCAGAATTGAGTTTTGAGCAAGTTCCAAAAAAGTAGTCTGAAGTCCAAAAATCCAGTCTGGAGGGTGTGGCTTCATTAAAGATATGGAAGTGCATTAAATTGTGGCTTTATTAAAGACATGGAAGTGCATTAAAGTTATTGAATTGCAATAAAATGCTTTTTTGGTGTCCAGTTCCAGATATCAAGTCCCAACCCTAATTTGTTCCAGATATCAAGTCTGAATTCCAGATATCAAGTGTGAAACCTAATGGGTTCAAGGTATTAAGTCTGAATTCCAGATATCAAGTTCCAGACATCAAGTCACAACCCTACTTTGCCCCAGAGATCAAAAATAACAAAAATCAAGCCTCAATTCCAAAAATCGAGTCTCAATTCCAAAAATCGAGTCTCAATTCCAAAAATCAAGTCTCAATTCCAAATATCAAGTCTCGGTTAGGAGTTTGAGACTTGATTTTTGGAATTGAGACTTGATTTTTGGAATTGAGACTCGATTTTTGGAATTGAGACTCGATTTTTGGAATTAACCCTAATCCTAGTGTAATAGCACTGGAATTTGATAGAGGAGCCCAGTCTGTACGACCCTGTGGTGAAAGTTTCCTCCAATGTCTTTCAGGGAGCGAGATATAAGGGTTTTTCCTGATGAAGTTGTCTGTTTTCCAAAGAAAAGAGTGTGGTGAAGTGTCTTATGGTCTGGTGGCACATGTCAGCACATCAGAATTGAGGTTGGAGCAAGTTCCAAAAAAGTAGTCTGGAACCCAGAAACCGAGTTGGGTGGGCTGTGGCTTAGGGCCAGGGTTGGTGCCCCAGCCTATCAGAATTGAGTTTTGAGCAAGTTCCAAAAAAGTAGTCTGAAGTCCAAAAATCCAGTCAGGATGGTGTGGCTTCATTAAAGATATTGAAGTGCATTAAATTGTGGCTTTATTAAAGACATGGAAGTGCATTAAAGTTATTGAATTGCACTAAAATGCTTTTTTGGTGTCCAGTTCCAGATATCAAGTCCCAACCCTAATTTGTTCCAGATATCAAGTCTGAATTCCAGATATCAAGTGTGAAACCTAATGGGTTCAAGGTATTAAGTCTGAATTCCAGATATCAAGTTCCAGACATCAAGTCACAACCCTACTTTGCCCCAGAGATCAAAAATAACAAAAATCAAGCCTCAATTCCAAAAATCAAGTCTCAATTCCAAAAATCGAGTCTCAATTCCAAAAATCAAGTCTCAATTCCAAAAATCGAGTCTCAATTCCAAAAATCAAGTCTCAATTCCAAATATCAAGTCTCGGTTAGGAGTTTGAGACTTGATTTTTGGAATTGAGACTTGATTTTTGGAATTGAGACTCGATTTTTGGAATTGAGACTTGATTTTTGGAATTAACCCTAATCCTAGTGTAATAGCACTGGAATTTGATAGAGGAGCCCAGTCTGTACGACCCTGTGGTGAAAGTTTCCTCCAATGTCTTTCAGGGAGCGAGATATAAGGGTTTTTCCTGATGAAGTTGTCTGTTTTCCAAAGAAAAGAGTGTGGTGAAGTGTCTTATGGTCTGGTGGCACATGTCAGCACATCAGAATTGAGTTTGGAGCAAGTCCCAAAAAAGTAGTCTGGAACCCAGAAACCGAGTCGGGTGGGCTGTGGCTTAGGGCCAGGGTTGGTGCCCCAGCCTATCAGAATTGAGTTTTGAGCAAGTTCCAAAAAAGTAGACTGAAGTCCAAAAATCCAGTCTGGAGGGTGTGGCTTCATTAAAGATATGGAAGTGCATTAAATTGTGGCTTTATTAAAGACATGGAAGTGCATTAAAGTTATTGAATTGCAATAAAATGCTTTTTTGGTGTCCAGTTCCAGATATCAAGTCCCAACCCTAATTTGTTCCAGATATCAAGTCTGAATTCCAGATATCAAGTGTGAAACCTAATGGGTTCAAGGTATTAAGTCTGAATTCCAGATATCAAGTTCCAGACATCAAGTCACAACCCTACTTTGCCCCAGAGATCAAAAATAACAAAAATCAAGCCTCAATTCCAAAAATCGAGTCTCAATTCCAAAAATCGAGTCTCAATTCCAAAAATCAAGTCTCAATTCCAAATATCAAGTCTCGGTTAGGAGTTTGAGACTTGATTTTTGGAATTGAGACTTGATTTTTGGAATTGAGACTCGATTTTTGGAATTGAGACTCGATTTTTGGAATTAACCCTAATCCTAGTGTAATAGCACTGGAATTTGATAGAGGAGCCCAGTCTGTACGACCCTGTGGTGAAAGTTTCCTCCAATGTCTTTCAGGGAGCGAGATATAAGGGTTTTTCCTGATGAAGTTGTCTGTTTTCCAAAGAAAAGAGTGTGGTGAAGTGTCTTATGGTCTGGTGGCACATGTCAGCACATCAGAATTGAGTTTGGAGCAAGTCCCAAAAAAGTAGTCTGGAACCCAGAAACCGAGTCGGGTGGGCTGTGGCTTAGGGCCAGGGTTGGTGCCCCAGCCTATCAGAATTGAGTTTTGAGCAAGTTCCAAAAAAGTAGTCTGAAGTCCAAAAATCCAGTCTGGAGGGTGTGGCTTCATTAAAGATATGGAAGTGCATTAAATTGTGGCTTTATTAAAGACATAGAAGTGCATTAAAGTTATTGAATTGCAATAAAATGCTTTTTTGGTGTCCAGTTCCAGATATCAAGTCCCAACCCTAATTTGTTCCACATATCAAGTCTGAATTCCAGATATCAAGTGTGAAACCTAATGGGTTCAAGGTAGTAAGTCTGAATTCCAGATATCAAGTTCCAGACATCAAGTCACAACCCTACTTTGCCCCAGAGATCAAAAATAACAAAAATCAAGCCTCAATTCCAAAAATCGAGTCTCAATTCCAAAAATCGAGTCTCAATTCCAAAAATCAAGTCTCAATTCCAAATATCAAGTCTCGGTTAGGAGTTTGAGACTTGATTTTTGGAATTGAGACTTGATTTTTGGAATTGAGACTCGATTTTTGGAATTGAGACTCGATTTTTGGAATTAACCCTAATCCTAGTGTAATAGCACTGGAATTTGATAGAGGAGCCCAGTCTGTACGACCCTGTGGTGAAAGTTTCCTCCAATGTCTTTCAGGGAGTGAGATATAAGGGTTTTTCCTGATGAAGTTGTCTGTTTTCCAAAGAAAAGAGTGTGGTGAAGTGTCTTATGGTCTGGTGGCACATGTCAGCACATCAGAATTGAGTTTGGAGCAAGTCCCAAAAAAGTAGTCTGGAACCCAGAAACCGAGTCGGGTGGGCTGTGGCTTAGGGCCAGGGTTGGTGCCCCAGCCTATCAGAATTGAGTTTTGAGCAAGTTCCAAAAAAGTAGTCTGAAGTCCAAAAATCCAGTCTGGAGGGTGTGGCTTCATTAAAGATATGGAAGTGCATTAAATTGTGGCTTTATTAAAGACATGGAAGTGCATTAAAGTTATTGAATTGCAATAAAATGCTTTTTTGGTGTCCAGTTCCAGATATCAAGTCCCAACCCTAATTTGTTCCACATATCAAGTCTGAATTCCAGATATCAAGTGTGAAACCTAATGGGTTCAAGGTAGTAAGTCTGAATTCCAGATATCAAGTTCCAGACAACAAGTCACAACCCTACTTTGCCCCAGAGATCAAAAATAACAAAAATCAAGCCTCAATTCCAAAAATCGAGTCTCAATTCCAAAAATCGAGTCTCAATTCCAAAAATCAAGTCTCAATTCCAAATATCAAGTCTCGGTTAGGAGTTTGAGACTTGATTTTTGGAATTGAGACTTGATTTTTGGAATTGAGACTCGATTTTTGGAATTGAGACTCGATTTTTGGAATTAACCCTAATCCTAGTGTAATAGCACTGGAATTTGATAGAGGAGCCCAGTCTGTACGACCCTGTGGTGTAAGTTTCCTCCAATGTCTTTCAGGGAGTGAGATATAAGGGTTTTTCCTGATGAAGTTGTCTGTTTTCCAAAGAAAAGAGTGTGGTGAAGTGTCTTATGGTCTGGTGGCACATGCCCGCACATCAGAATTGAGTTTGGAGCAAGTCCCAAAAAAGTAGTCTGGAACCCAGAAACCGAGTCGGGTGGGGTGTGCCTTAGGGCCAGGGTTGGTGCCCCAGCCTATCAGAGATGAGTTTGGAGCAAGTTCCAAAAAACTAGTCCCAATTCCAAAAATCGAGTCTGGGGGGTGTGGCTTTATTAAAGATATGGAAGTGCATTAAATTGTGGCTTTATCAAAGATATGGAAGTGCATTAAAGTTATTGAATTGCAATTAAATGCTTTTTTGGTGTCCAGTTCCAGATATCAAGTCCCAACCCTAATTTGTTCCAGATATCAAGTCTGAATTCCAGATATCAAGTGTGAAACATAATGGGTTCAAGGTATTAAGTCTGAATTCCAGATATCAAGTTCCAGACATCAAGTCACAACCCGAACTTGCCCCAGAGATAAAAAATATCAAAAATCAAGCCTCAATTCCAAAAATCGAGTCTCAATTCCAAAAATCAAGCCTCAATTCCAAAAATCGAGCCTGAATTCCAAAAATCCAGTTCGGGGCCTTGTCAAAGTCAAAGAAAAGCTCTTAGAAGAAGCTCTCAGCTGCTACTGCCCATCCCCCACACACTTAGGTTAGGAGATTGGACTTGAGTTGTGGCCTCCATTGCTTAGACATTACCTGTTGGAATTTAGATTTTGTCCAATCACGGCAAGCCTTTTCGGGCTAGGGTCTCGCGCCCCTTTCGGGCGATAGCCCGAAGCGAGACGTAACTGCGGGTACTCGTCTGACGTCCGTACGACCTTCCTGTCCGGAACGGCGGCCCAAAACGCACTCGGCCAAAGGCCTCGTAAAAATAGTTGGAAATATTCACAAAAAAATCAGGAAAAGGTGCTATTGACCCGGAATCGAGTCTACCCCCCCTAAATCGAGGGCGCTGAGCGCGCCTGACTCAGAACCGAGTCTCTAGCACCTTCCTGTCCCGAGATACGCCCAAAGGTGAAAGGTCAGAAAAAAAGTGTAAAAATATTCGTGAAAAATTACCCGAATCTCCCCGCGGCTTCAAAACCTTAACAAGCCCTAACTCGGGTTCCCCGATCGTGGCCGAGGCGTCCGCGAAACCTAGGCCCAAAAAAATTGACCGTTTTTGGAGGGAAAATGAAATTCCAACCGGCAATGTCTAAGCAATGAGTTAGGTTAGGACTCGTTCCGGAAATCAAGTCTATTTGCCTAAAGCCGTAATTGTAACTCCTTCACTTCAGAGCGAGCCCTTTTGCAGGCTGAAAGTTGTATGTGTACAAAAAAAGGATGTGTGAGGCTCAGGGTAACCATATTTAATGGATTTTTGAAAAAAAAAAAAAATAGGCCTCGTGGCCAGCCCCTATGTCAAAGGCCTAATACCCTTACTCGACACCGTGGGCCTAAAATCTTCCAAAAATTTTTATTTTTTTTCCCCCACTCCCAGGGCTTATATGGGATGCTGAAACACAATAGCCCATCAGAAATTACTTTTCTGACTTTCAAGTGGGTGAAATGGCTCTGGAAATCACTCGGTTAGGACTTTGGACTCGATTTCCTGAACGAGTCCAAACCCGACGCCATTGCTTAGACTTGCCGGTTGGAATTTCATTTTCCCTCCAAAAACGGTCGATTTTTTTGGGCCTAGGTTCAGCGGACGCCTCGGCCACGATCGCGGACCCAGAGTTAGGGCGTGTGACGATTTTGAAGCCGCACGGACATTCGGGTAATTTTTCACGAATATTTTTACACTTTTTTTCTGACCTTTCACCTTCGGGTGTATCTCGGGACAGGAAGGTGCTAGGGACTCGGTTCCAAGTCAGGCGTGCTCAACGCCCACGATTTAGGGGGGGTAGCCTCAATTGCGAGTCAATAGCACCTTTTCCTGATTTTTTGTGAATATTTCCAACAGTTTTTATGAGGCCTTTTTCCGAGTGCGTTTCGGGCCGCCGTTCGGGACAGGAAAGTCGTACGGACGTCAGACAAGTATCCCCCTTTTCGTCTCGCTTAGGGCTATCTACCGATACAGCATTTGTTACAATTCGACCCCGTTTTAGGTGCGAGACGGTCGGACTTGATTTTTGGAACTCGGACTAGTTTTTTGGAACTCGGTCCCGGTTTCCCAAAAAACACTTTGGGGGAGTGGCCTGGGGTCCGGGGGCACGTGCCGGCATATCGGAATTAAGTTTCGAGCGATTTCCAGAAAAGTAGGCTCGGATCCATAAATCGAGTCTGGGGGGCGTGGCCTAGGGTCCAGGGGTGTGTCCCAGCCTATCAGAATTAAGTTTGGGGCAAGTTCCCAAAAACTAGTCCCAATTCCAAAAATCGAGTCTGGGGGGCGTGGCCTAGGGTCTAGGGGTGTGTCCCAGCCTATCAGAATTAAGTTTGGGGCAAGTTCCAAAAAACTAGTCCCAATTCCAAAAATCAAGTCTGGGGGGGCGTGGCCTAGGGTCTAGGGGTGTGTCCCAGCCTATCAGAATTAAGTTTGGGGCAAGTTCCAAAAAACTAGTCCCAATTCCAAAAATCAAGTCTGGGGGGGCGTGGCCTAGCGTCCAGGGGGGTGTCCCAGCCTATTGGAGCAAGTTCCAAAAAAGTAGTCCGGAATCCATAAACCTAGTTTTTACAACGGCCACCCTGTGACAGGGTAGTATATTGCAACAATAATTAGTGGTAATTAGGCTTAAGGGGTTTTATTGCGGTATAAAATCATAAGAAGATCGAAAATTTATTTCAAAGGTGTCAAAAAATCTGTAATAACCTTCTACACAATCCCAAAAAGCGACCTATGCCGCAGGATTATCATTTAATAGCTTTCTGAAATTTCGGACTTGATTTGTGGAATCGAATTCCGCCTTAAGAGTCTATTCTCCTTCATTTTCCTAATTAGGGTTAGGGTTAGGGTTAGGGTTAGGGTTAGGGTTAGGGTTAGGGTTAGGGTTAGGGTTAGGGTTAGGGTTAGGGTTAGGGTTAGGGTTAGGGTTAGGGTTAGGGTTAGGGTTAGGGTTAGGGTTAGGGTTAGGGTTAGGGTTAGGGTTAGGGTTAGGGTTAGGGTTAGGGTTAGGGTTAGGGTTAGGGTTAGGGTTAGGGTTAGGGGTTAGGGTTAGGGTTAGGGTTAGGGTTAGGGTTAGGGTTAGGCAAATAGACTTGATTTGTGGAACCGGCCCCATTGCGGGGACTGTGGAGTTGGAATTTTTTCGTCGTGACCGGTCACGACAGACTGCGACCATTCACCGGTAATGGCAAGTTGGAATCCAAGAATCAAGTTTGTGGAATTGGGATAGCTTAGCTTAGTCGGCTAGGCCGAGGGCATATTGGACTCTAGGTGGCGCTCTAACACTAGAGACTTGTTTTCTGGACTCCAGACTAGTTTTTTGGAACTTGCCCCAAACTCGATTCTGATTGGCTGCGGACCCCCCCGGGACCCTAGGCCACGCCCCCCAGACTTGATTTTTGGAATTGGGACTAGTTTTTTGGAACTTGCCCCAAACCTGATTCTGATTGGCTGGGACACGCCCCCCGACCCTAGGCCACGCCCCCCGGACTCGATTTTTGGAATTGGGACTAGTTTTTTGGAACTTGCCCCAAACTCGATTCTGATTGGCTGGGACACGCCCCCCGACCCTAGGCCACGCCCCCCGGACTCGATTTTTGGAATTGGGACTGGTTTTTTGGAACTTGCCCCAAACTCGATTCTGATTGGCTGGGACACGCCCCCCGACCCTAGGCCACGCCCCCCGGACTCGATTTTTGGAATTGGGACTAGATTTTTGGAACTTGCCCCAAACTCGATTCTGATTGGCTGGGACACGCCCCCCGACCCTAGGCCACGCCCCCCGGACTCGATTTTTGGAATTGGGACTAGTTTTTTGGAACTTGCCCCAAACTCGATTCTGATAGGCTGGGACACGCCCCCGGACCCTAGGCCACGCCCCCCAGACCCGATTTCCGGATCCGAGACTACTTTTTTGGAAATCGCTCGAAACTTAATTCCGATATGCCGGGACGCGCCCCCGGACCCCAGGCCACTCCCCCAAAGTGTTTTTTTGGGAAACCGGGAACGAGTTCCAAAAAACTAGTCCGAGTTCCAAAAATCAAGTCCGACCGTCTCGCCCCTTAAACGGGGTCGAATCGTAACAAATGCGGCATCGGTAGATAGCCCTAAGCGAGACGAAACGGGGGATACTCGTCTGACCTCCGTACGACCTTCCTGTCCGGAACGGCGGCCCGAAACGTTCTAGGCCAAAGGCCCATAAAAATAGTTGGAAATATTCACCAAAAAATCAGGAAAAAGTGCTATTGACCCGCAATCGAGTCTACCCCCCCTAAATCGAGGGCGCTGAGCGTGCCTGACTCAGAACCGAGTCTCTAGCACCTTCCTGTCCCGAGATACACTTGAAGGGGAAAGGTAAGAAAAAAAGTGTAAAAATATTCGTGAAAAATTACCCGAATGTGCCCGCGGCTTCAAAATCGTCGGACACCCTAACTCCTGGTCCCCGATCGTGGCCGAAGCATCCGCAAAGCCGTAGGACCTTTAGTTTCAGAGTTATTCAAAACCAAACCCTAACCCATTCATTTCAATGGAAGGCCGGTAGTGAAAATTTGCCCAAGTCCCACTTGCCAAAAAACTTCCCGGGGGAAGGTGTTAGGAGCATGTTTCAGCCCATTTGGAGTCGACCTATTTTGGAGACAGGATTTTTTAAAAAATGTTTTTGAAAGGTTAGGCCTCGTTCCGTTTATAGGATCCCGTCACTAGGCCTAATTCTGGAAATGAAGTCTATTTCCCTAACCGGCTATCCCTAACTCCTTCACTTCAGAGCGAGCCCTTTTGCAGGCTGAAAGTTGTATGGGTCCAAAAAAGGATGCGTGGGGCTCAGGGTATCCATATTTAATGGATATAAAAAAAAAACAATAATAAGAATAAGAATGACTAGACAATTCCCCTGTGGGAAATCGCAAGAGTGATGCAGCGCGCTTAGCCAGGCCCTGTGAAGAGACCCTCGAAAATCAGACCAATATTCCCTGTCGAACTGAAGTTGAGAGACACAGTGTTATTGCTTGTGTTTTGGCGCCATCTGCGGGCGAGATCTCATGTATATCCAAAGAAGCCCATATAAATGAATGGGGAAAAACGGGTCATGCATAGTAATAGCACACAGAGTCCGATCGAGCCACACGGTTTGATGTCAGAAATGACTTTTCTGACTTGGAAGGAAGTCTATTTCCCTAAGCCGCTACCACTAACTCCTTCACTTCAGAGCAAGCCCTTTTGCAGGCTGAAAGTTGTTTGTGTACAAAAAAGGATGCGTGGGGCTCAGGGTAACCATATTTAACGGATTTTTGAAAAAAAAAAATTGGCCTCGTTGCCAGCCCCTACGTCAAAGGCCTAATACCCATACTCGACACCGTGGGCCTAAAATCATCCAAAAGTTTTTTTTTTTTTTTCCCCCCACTCCCAGGGCTTATATGGGATGCTGAAACACAATATCCCATCAGAAATGACTTTTCTGACTTTGAAGAGGGTGAAATGACTCTGGAAATCACTCGGTTAGGACTTTGGACTTGATTTCCGGAACGAGTCCTAACCCAACCCATTGCTTAGACTTGCAGGTTGGAATTTTGATTTCGTCCAATCACGGCCCGCCTTTTCGGGCTAGGGTCTCGCGCCCCTATCAGTAGATAGCCCTAAGCGAGACGAAACGGGGCATACTTGCCTGACGTCCGTATGACCTTCCTGTCCGGAACGGCGGCCCAAAACGCACTAGGCCAAAGGCCTCATAAAAATAGTTGGAAATATTCACAAAAAAATCAGGAAGAGGTGCTATTGACCCGGAATCAAGTCTACCCCCCATAAATCGAGGGCGCTGAGCGCGCCTGACTTGGAACGGAGTCTCTAGCACCTTCCTGTCCCGAGATACGCCCAAAGGTGAAAGGTCAGAAAAAAAGTGTAAAAATATTCGTGAAAAATTACCCGAATGTCCCCGGGGCTTCAAAATCGTCGCACACCCTAATTCGGGGTCCCCGATCGTGGCCGATGTGTCCGCGAAGCTGTAGGACCTTTAGTTTCAGAGTTATTCTAAAACAAACCCTAACCCATTCATTTCAAAATTCAATTCAAAATCATTCCAAAAAAGGCCCATAACTCGGTCCACGAAAGACACCCGAGAAAACTTTTACCGTAGGGCCGCACAGACCCGGCTCTCTACCGATACCCAAAGGCGCGAAACCTAGGCCCCAAAAAATTGACTGTTTTTGGAGGGAAAATGAAATTCCAACTGGCAATGTCTAAGCAATGAGTTAGGTTAGGATTCATTCCGGAAATGAAGTCTATTTCCCTAACCCACTAATCCTAATTGTAACTCCTTCACTTCAGAGTGAGCGCTTTTGCAGGCTGAAAGTTGTATGTGTACAAAGAGGATGCGTGGGGCTCAGGGTAACCATATTTAATGGATTTTTGAAAAAAAAAATCGGCCTCGTTGCCAGACCCTAGGTCCAAGGCGTAATACCCTTACTCGACACCGTGGGCCTAAAATCATAAAAAAATTTTTTATTTTTTTTCCCCACTCCCAGGGCTTATATGGGATGCTGAAACACAGTAGCCCATCAGAAATGACTTTTCTGACTTTCAAGTGGGTGAAATGACTCTGGAAATCACTCGGTTAGGACTTTGGACTTGATTTCCGGAACGAGTCCTAACCCAACCCCATTGCTTAGACTTGCCGGTTGGAATTTTGATTTCGTCCAATCACGGACCGCCTTTTCGGGCTAGGGCCTCGCGCCCCTATCGGTAGATAGCCCTGAGCGAGACGAAACGGGGGATACTCGTCTGACGTCCGTACGACCTTCCTGTCCGGAACGGCGGCCCGAAACGCACTCGGCCAAAGGCCTCGTAAAAATAGTTGGAAATATTCACAAAAAAATCAGGAACGGGTGCTATTGACCCGGAATCAAGTCTACCCCCCCTAAATCGAGGGCGCCGAGCGCGCCTGACTCGGAACCGAGTCTCTAGCACCTTCCTGTCCCGAGATACGCCCAAAGGTCACAGGTCAGAAAAAAAGTGTAAAAATATTCGTGAAAAATTACCCGAATGTCCCCGCGGCTTCAAAATCGTCGCACACACTAACTCGCGGTCCCCGATCGTGGCTGACGCATCCGCAAAGCCATAGGACCTTTAGTTTCAGAGTTATTCAAAAACAAACCCTAACCCATTCATTTCAATGGAAGGCCGGTAGTGAAAATTTGCCCAAGTCCCACTTGCCAAAAAACTTCCCAGGGGAAGGTGTTAGGAGCAGGTTTCAGCCCATTTGGAGTCTACCTATTTTGGAGACATGATTTTTAAAAAAATGTTTTTGTGAAAGGTTAGGCCTCGTTCCGGGTATAGGATACTGTCAATAGGCCTAATTCCGGAAATCAAGTCTATTTCCCTAACCCGCTAATCCTACCTATTTTGGAGACATGATTTTTTTCCCAGAGAGGGGCCATTTGGCCTTTTTACCTAGAAAACCCACAAGAGGGCCAATTGGCCCCAAGTTCCCCCTGTGGACACTCATTTTGTTATGGAAATGTGGCTGTTAGTGGCACACGGCCGGAGCCACTTGAACTTGTCGCAAGGGTTTGCTCCATCCAGGATCATTTCCAATGCCTGTTGAATGTTGAATCTCTGCATCTTCGTTCCTTGGAGAGGAGCTTCTTTCACCACAAAATTCTTAAGGGAACTGAAGCGTTAGTCCATGTGCACTGAGGTATTTATCCGTCAAACAATTGTCTGGTTGCAGTCACATGAGTCGTTATGACTCGTCTTGACTTGACTTGAAAGCTTTAATGTCCTTAAAAAAGGCAATTTGTCTTACAGCACAGCAGAGTGACAAAAAACACATACAATAAAAAAAACCATCACAACACAATAAATAGCAAAACGTGTAAATAAATACAGACCACTGGTCAGAGGCATCAATCAATGCTAGAAATGTTAAAAGGAATCATTTGTACATTAACACAAGTATGAGTGTAGTTTTAAGTATGTATCTCCCATATCTTGTTCAGTTGATTAATTGCCATGGGGATAAATGTTATGGTCACATGGGACATTCACATGTTCACATTTTAGAATAGAATGTGTTTTTATTCCTCATTCTCACAGAAGTAGCCAACATGACTTCACCACTGAAGTGTGAAGTGTGTGAAGTGTGTGAAGTGTGACCCCCTCCCCCCACACACTGCCACTAACAGCCTCATTACCATAACTAAAGGAGTGCATAAGGGAAAAGCAGTCGGGCCAAATGGCCCCTATGTGGGTCTTCTAGGTAGAAAGAAAAATGCTGGGACTTGCAGTGTTAAATGTTTTTGAAAGGTTAGGCCTTGTTCCAGGTATAGGATACTGTCAATAGGCCTAATTCCGGAAATGAAGTCTATTTCCCGAACCCGCTAACCCTAACTCCTTCAGTTCAGAGTGAGCCCTTTTGCAGGCTGAAAGTTGTATGTGTACAAAGAGGATGCGTGGGGCTCAGGGTAACCATATTTAACGGATTTTTGAAAAAAAATAATCAGCCTCGTTGCCAGACCCTACGTCCAAGGCCTAATACCCTTACTCGACACCGTGGGCCTAAAATCATCCAAAATTTTTTATTTTTTTCCCCCACTCCTAGGGCTTATATGGGATGCTGAAACACAATAGCCCATCAGAAATGACTTTTCTGACTTTCAAGTGGGTGAAATGACTCTGGAAATCACTCGGTTAGGACTTTGGACTTGATTTCCGGAACGAGTCCTAACCCAACCCATTGCTTAGATATTGCCTGTTGGAATTTTGATTTCGTCCAATCACGGCCCGCCTTTTCGGGCTAGGGTCTCGCGCCGCTGGATTTTGGTACAGTAGGCCGGGTTGTACGAAACTGTGGTGAAACTTTCCTCCCACTTTTTTCAGGGGCCGAACCGCAGGGGTGTGACCTACCGTCTCGCACCTAAAACGCGGTCAAATCGTAACAAATGTGGTATGAGTAGATAGCCCTAAGTGAGACGAAACAGGAGATACTTGTCTGACGTCTGTACGACCTTCCTGTCCAGAACAGCGGCCCAAAACGCAATCGGCCAAAGGCCTCATAAAAATAGTTGAAAATATTCACAAAAAAATCAGGAAAAGGTGCAATTGACTCGGAATCAAGTCTACCCCCACTAAATCGAGGGCGCCGAGCGCGCCTGACTTGGAACCGAGTCTCTTGCACCTTCCTGTCCCGAGATACGCCCAAAGGACAAAGGTAAGAAAAAAAGTGTAAAAAGATTCGTGAAAAATTACCCGAATGTCCCCGCGGCTTCAAAATCATCGCACACCCTAATGTGGGGACCCCGATCGTGGCTGAGCCATCCCTGAAGTTGTAGGACCTTTAGTTTCAGAGTTATTCACAAACAAACCCTAACACATTCATTTCAAAATTCAATTCAAAATCATTCCAAAAAAGGCCCATAACTCGGTCCACGAAAGACCCGCAAGAAAACTTTTACCATCGGGCATGACAGACCCGGCTCTCTACCAAAACCCAAAGGCGCGAAACCAAGGCCCAAAAAAATTGACCGTTTTTGGAGGGAAAATGAAATTCCAACCGGCAATGTCGAAGCAATGAGTTAGGTTAGGATTCGTTCCAGGAATGAAGTCTATTTCCCTAACCCGCTAACCCTAATTGTAACTCCTTCACTTCAGAGCGAGCCCTTTTGCAGGCTGAACGTTGCATGTGTACAAAAAAGGATGCATGGGGCTCAGGGTAACCATATTTAATGGATTTTTGAAAAAAAAAAATTAGCCTCGTTGCCAGACCCTACGGATGGGTCAAAGGCCTAATACCCTTACTTGACACCGTGGGCCTAAAATAATCCAAAATTTTTTATTTTTTTTTTCCCACTCCCAGGGCTTATATGGGATGCTGAAACACAATATCCCATCAGTAATGACTTTTCTGACTTTCAAGAAGGGTGAAATGACTCTGGAAATCACTCGGTTAGGACTTTGGACTTGATTTCCGGACCGAGTCCTAACCCAACCCATTGCTTAGACTTGCCAGTTGGAATTTTGATTTCGTCCAATCACGGCCCGCCTTTTCGGGCTAGGGTCTCGCGCCTCTATCAGTAGATAGCCCTAAGCGAGACGAAACGGGGGATACTCGTCTGACGTCCGTACGACCTTCCTGTCCTGAACAGCGGCCCAAAACGCACTCGGCCAAAGGCCTCATAAAAATAGTTGGAAATATTCACAAAAAAATCAGGAAGAGGTGCTATTGACCCGGAATCAAGTCTACCCCCCCTAAAACGAGGGCGCTGAGCGCGTCTGACTTGGAACCGAGTCTCTAGCACCTTCCTGTCCCGAGATACGCCCAAAGGTCACAGGTCAGAAAAAAAGTGTAAAAATATTCGTGAAAAATTACCCGAATGTCCCCGCGGCTTCAAAATCATCGCACACCCTAACTCGGGGTCGCCGATCGTGGCTGAGGCGTCCGCAAAGCCGTAGGACCTTTACTTTCAGAGTTATTCAGAAACAAACCCTAACCCATTCATTTCAATGGAAGGCCGGTAGTGAAAATTTTTCCAAGTCCCACTTGCCAAAGAACTTCCCGGGGGAAGGTGCTAGGAGCACGTTTCAGCCCATTTGGAGTCTACCTATTTTGGATACATGATTTTTTTTAAATGTTTTTGAAAGGTTAGGCCTCGTTCCGGGTATAGGATACTGTAAATAGGCCTAATTCCGGAATTGAAGTCCAATGTCCTAACCTGGTCCAAAATCAATTTTGACATGTTGGGACATGCCCTCGGCCCCTATGCCATGCCCCCAAGGTGTTTTTTTGGAAAATCAATTCCGGGTCTTGTCAAAGTCAAAGAAAAGCTCTTAGAAAAAGCTCTCTGCTGCTATTGCCCCTCCCCACAACCCACACAGAAGCTCTCAGCTGCTAATTCCCATCCCCCCACACACTTCTTTTCACAACAACAACAGAGGTGCAAGTCAAACACAGGGTCTCTTCTGTAGACAATATTTTTTTACTGTTTAGTCACTTAGGAGATTAATCTTGAAGTAAGTAACATCCCACATTGAACCCTAACCACATTGTGTTAACAACCCCAACGTGAACTCTACCTTGACGTGGTGTTGGGGCTTACGAGCTAGGCTCAAACTAAAAGAGTTCAATATCAAATTTAAATGTTCATGTCTCCAAAACAGGCACCAATACACTCCAAATGGCCTGAAACATGCTCCTAACAAAGTTCCCCAGGAGGATTTAGGGCTGTGGGAGAACAAGCCCAAAGTGTCCCCATGACCTTCTGTTCCATGCTGTTCTATTAAAAGTGTGTTTTGAAATGTTTGATGTTATTGTATTTCTTTAAAAATTTTTTGGCAGACTAAAGATATGGAAGTGCATTAAAGTTATTGAATTGCAATAAAATGTTTTTTTGGTGTCCAGGTTCCAGATATCAAGTCTCAACCCTAATTTGCTCCAGATATCAAGTCTCAATTCCAGATATCAAGTGTGAACCCTAGTGGGTTCAAGATATTAAGTCTGAATTCCAGATATCAAGTTCCAGATATCAAGTCACAACCCTAATTTGCCCCAGATATCAAAAATATCAAAAATCGAGGCTCAATTCCAAAAATCAAGTCTCAATTCCAAAAATCGAGTCTCAATTCCAAAAATCAAGTCTCAATTCCAAAAATCAAGTCTCGGTTAGGATTAGGGTTAGGAGTTTGAGACTTGATTTTTGGAATTGAGACTTGATTTTTGGAATTGAGACTCGATTTTTGGAATTGAGACTTGATTTTTGGAATTAACCCTAATCCTAGTGTAATATCACTGGCATTTGATAGAGGAGCCCAGTCTGTATGACCCTGTGGTGAAAGTTTCCTCCAATGTCTTTCAGGGAGCGAGATATAAGGGTTTTTCCTGATGAAGTTGTCTGTTTTCCAAAGAAAAGAGTGTGGTGAAGTGTCTTATGGTCTGGTGGCACATGTCAGCACATCAGAATTGAGTTTGGAGCAAGTTCCAAAAAAGTAGTCCCAATTCCAAAAATCGAGTCTGGGGGTGTGTGGCTTTATTAAAGATATGGAAGTGCATTAAATTGTGGCTTTATTAAAGATATGGAAGTGCATTAAATTGTGGCTTTATTAAAGATATGGAAGTGCATTAAAGTTATTGAATTGCAATAAAATGCTTTTTTGGTGTCCAGTTCCAGATATCAAGTCTCAACCCTAATTTGCTCCAGATATCAAGTCTGAATTCCAGATATCAAGTGTGAACCCTAGTTGGTTCAAGATATTAAGTCTGAATTCCAGATATCAAGTTCCAGACATCAAGTGACAACCCTAATTTGCCCCAGAGATCAAAAATAACAAAAATCAAGCCTCAATTCCAAAAATCAAGTCTCAATTCCAAAAATCGAGTCTCAATTCCAAAAATCAAGCCTCAATTCCAAAAATCAAGTCTCGGTTAGGAATTTGAGACTTGACTTTTGGAATTGAGACTTGATTTTTGGAATTGAGACTCGATTTTTGGAATTGAGACTCGATTTTTGGAATTAACCCTAATCCTAGTGTAATAGCACTGGAATTTGATAGAGGAGCCCAGTCTGTACGACCCTGTGGTGAAAGTTTCCTCCAATGTCTTTCAGGGAGCGAGATATAAGGGTTTTTCCTGATGAAGTTGTCTGTTTTCCAAAGAAAAGAGTGTGGTGAAGTGTCTTATGGTCTGGTGGCACATGTCAGCACATCAGAATTGAGTTTGGAGCAAGTCCCAAAAAAGTAGTCTGGAACCCAGAAACCGAGTCGGGTGGGGTGTGCCTTAGGGCCAGGGTTGGTGCCCCAGCCTATCAGAGTTGAGTTTGGAGCAAGTTCCAAAAAACTACTCCCAATTCCAAAAATCGAGTCTGGGGGGTGTGGCTTTATAAAAGATATGGAAGTGCATTAAATTGTGGCTTTATTAAAGATATGGAAGTGCATTAAAGTTATTGAATTGCAATAAAATGCTTTTTTGGTGTCCAGTTCCAGATATCAAGTCCCAACCCTAATTTGTTCCAGACATCATGTCTGAATTCCAGATATCAAGTGTGAAACCTAATGGGTTCAAGGTATTAAGTCTGATTTCCAGATATCAAGTTCCAGACATCAAGTCACAACCCTAATTTGCCCCAGAGATCAAAAATAACAAAAATCAAGCCTCAATTCCAAAAATCAAGTCTCAATTCCAAAAATCAAGTCTCAATTCCAAATATCAAGTCTCAATTCCAAAAATCAAGTCTCAGTTCCAAAAATCGAGTCTCAATTCCAAAAATCAAGTCTCGGTTAGGATTAGGGTTAGGAGTTTGAGACTTGATTTTTGGAATTGAGACTCGATTTTTGGAATTGAGACTTGATATTTGGAATTGAGACTTGATTTTTGGAATTGAGACTCGATTTTTGGAATTGAGACTTGATTTTTGGAATTAACCCTAATCCTAGTGTAATAGCACTGGAATTTGATACAGGAGCCCAGTCTGCACGACCCTGTGGTGAAAGTTTCCTCCAATGTCTTTCAGGGAGCGAGATATAAGGGTTTTTCCTGATGAAGATGTCTGTTTTCCAAAGAAAAGAGTATGGTGAAGTGTCTTATGGTCTGGTGGCACATGTCAGCACATCAGAATTGAGGTTGGAGCAAGTTCCAAAAAAGTAGTCTGGAACCCAGAAACCGAGTTGGGTGGGCTGTGGCTTAGGGCCAGGGTTGGTGCCCAAGCCTATCAGAATTGAGTTTTGAGCAAGTTCCAAAAAAGTAGTCTGAAGTCCAAAAATCCAGTCAGGAGGGTGTGGCTTCATTAAAGATATGGAAGTGCATTAAATTGTGGCTTTATTAAAGACATGGAAGTCCATTAAAGTTATTGAATTGCAATAAAATGCTTTTTTGGTGTCCAGTTCCAGATATCAAGTCCCAACCCTAATTTGTTCCAGATATCAAGTCTGAATTCCAGATATCGAGTGTGAAACCTAATGGGTTCAAGGTATTAAGTCTGAATTCCAGATATCAAGTTCCAGACATCAAGTCCCAACCCTACTTTGCCCCAGAGATCAAAAATAACAAAAATCAAGCCTCAATTCCAAAAATCAAGTCTCAATTCCAAAAATCGAGTCTCAATTCCAAAAATCAAGTCTCAATTCCAAATATCAAGTCTCGGTTAGGAGTTTGAGACTTGATTTTTGGAATTGAGACTTGATTTTTGGAATTGAGACTCGATTTTTGGAATTGAGACTTGATTTTTGGAATTAACCCTAATCCTAGTGTAATAGCACTGGAATTTGATAGAGGAGCCCAGTCTGTACGACCCTGTGGTGAAAGTTTCCTCCAATGTCTTTCAGGGAGCGAGATATAAGGGTTTTTCCTGATGAAGTTGTCTGTTTTCCAAAGAAAAGAGTGTGGTGAAGTGTCTTATGGTCTGGTGGCACATGTCAGCACATCAGAATTGAGTTTGGAGCAAGTTCCAAAAAAGTAGTCTGGAACCCAGAAACCGAGTTGGGTGGGCTGTGGCTTAGGGCCAGGGATGGTGCCCCAGCCTATCAGAATTGAGTTTTGAGCAAGTTCCAAAAAAGTAGTCTGAAGTCCAAAAATCCAGTCTGGAGGGTGTGGCTTCATTAAAGATATGGAAGTGCATTAAATTGTGGCTTTATTAAAGACATGGAAGTGCATTAAAGTTATTGAATTGCAATAAAATGCTTTTTTGGTGTCCAGTTCCAGATATCAAGTCCCAACCCTAATTTGTTCCACATATCAAGTCTGAAGTCCAGATATCAAGTGTGAAACCTAATGGGTTCAAGGTAGTAAGTCTGAATTCCAGATATCAAGTTCCAGACAACAAGTCACAACCCTACTTTGCCCCAGAGATCAAAAATAACAAAAATCAAGCCTCAATTCCAAAAATCGAGTCTCAATTCCAAAAATCGAGTCTCGATTCCAAAAATCAAGTCTCAATTCCAAATATCAAGTCTCGGTTAGGAGTTTGAGACTTGATTTTTGGAATTGAGACTTGATTTTTGGAATTGAGACTCGATTTTTGGAATTGAGACTCGATTTTTGGAATTAACCCTAATCCTAGTGTAATAGCACTGGAATTTGATAGAGGAGCCCAGTCTGTACGACCCTGTGGTGAAAGTTTCCTCCAATGTCTTTCAGGGAGCGAGATATAAGGGTTTTTCCTGATGAAGTTGTCTGTTTTCCAAAGAAAAGAGTGTGGTGAAGTGTCTTATGGTCTGGTGGCACATGTCAGCACATCAGAATTGAGTTTGGAGCAAGTTCCAAAAAAGTAGTCTGGAACCCAGAAACCGAGTCAGGAGGGGTGTGCCTTAGGGCCAGGGTTGGTGCCCCAGCCTATCAGAATTGAGTTTGGAGCAAGTTCCAAAAAACTAGTCCCAATTCCAAAAATCGAGTCTGGGGGGTGTGGCTTTATTAAAGATATGGAAGTGCATTAAATTGTGGCTTTATTAAAGATATGGAAGTGCATTAAAGTTATTGAATTGCAATAAAATGCTTTTTTGGTGTCCAGTTCCAGATATCAAGTCCCAACCCTAATTTGTTCCAGATATCAAGTCTGAATTCGAGATATAAAGTGTGAAACCTAATGGGTTCAAGGTATTAAGTCTGAATTCCAGATATCAAGTTCCAGATATCAAGTCCCAACGCTAATTTGCCCCAGATATCAAAAATATCAAAAATCAAGCCTCAATTCCAATAATCAAGTCTCAATTCCAAAAATCGAGTCTCAATTCCAAAAATCAAGTCTCAATTCCAAAAATCAAGTCTCGGTTAGGATTAGGGTTACGAGTTTGAGACTTCATTTTTGGAATTGAGACTTGATTTTTGGAATTGAGACTCGATTTTTGGAATTGAGACTTGATTTTTGGAATTAACCCTAATCCTAGTGTAATATCACTGGCATTTGATAGAGGAGCCCAGTCTGTACGACCTTGTGGTGAAAGATTCCTCCAATGTCTTTCAGGGAGCGAGATATAAGGGTATTTCCTGATGAAGTTGTCTGTTTTCCAAAGAAAAGAGTGTGGTGAAGTGCCTTATGGTCTGGTGGCACATGTCAGCACATCAGAATTGAGTTTGGAGCAAGTTCCAAAAAAGTAGTCTGGAACCCAGAAACCGAGTCGGGAGGGGTGTGCCTTAGGGCCAGGGTTGGTGCCCCAGCCTATCAGAATTGAGTTTGGAGCAAGTTCCAAAAAACTAGTCCCAATTCCAAAAATCGAGTCTGGGGGGTGTGGCTTTATTAAAGATATGGAAGTGCATTAAATTGTGGCTTTATTAAAGATATGGAAGTGCATTAAAGTTATTGAATTTCAATAAAATGCTTTTTTGGTGTCCAGTTCCAGATATCAAGTCCCAACCCTAATTTGTTCCAGATATCAAGTCTGAATTCCAGATATCAAGTGTGAAACCTAATGGGTTCAAGGTATTAAGTCTGAATTCCAGATATCAAGTTCCAGATATCAAGTCCCAACACTAATTTGCCCCAGATATCAAAAATATCAAAAATCAAGCCTCAATTCCAAAAATCAAGCCTCAATTCCAAAAATCAAGTCTCAATTCCCAAAATCGAGTCTGAATTCCAAAAATCCAGTTCGGGGCCTTGTCACAGTCAAAGAAAAGCTCTTAGAAGAAGCTCTCAGCTGCTACTGCCCATCCCCCACACACTTAGGTTAGGAGATTGGACTTGAGTTGTGGCCTCCATTGCTTAAACATTACCTGTTGGAATTTAGATTTTGTCCAATCACGGCAAGCCTTTTCGGGCTAGGGTCTCGCGCCCCTATCGGTAGATAGCCCGAAGCGAGATGAAACGGGGGGTACTCGTCTGACGTCCGTACGACCTTCCTGTCCGGAACAGCAGCCCAAAACGCACTAGGCCAAAGGCCTCATAAAAATAGTTGGAAATATTCACAAAAAAATCAGGAAAAGGTGCAATTGACCCGGAATCAAGTCTACCCCCCCTAAATCGAGGGGGCTGAGCACACATGACTCGGAACCGAGTCTCTAGCACCTTCCTGTCCCGAGATACGCCCAAAGGTGAAAGGTCAGAAAAAAAATGTAAAAATATTCGTGAAAAATTACCCGAATGTCCCTGCGGCTTCAAAATCTTCGCACACCCTAACTCGCGGTCCCCGATTGTGGCTGAGGCATCCGCGACACCTAGGCCCAAAAAAATTGACTGTTTTTGGAGGGAAAATGAAATTCCAACCGGCAATGTCTATGCAATGAGTTAGGTTAGGACTCGTTCCGGAAATCAAGTCTATTTGCCTAACCCGCTAACCCTAATTGTAACTCCTTCACTTCAGAGTGAGCCCTTTTGCAGGCTGAAAGTTGTATGTGTACAAAAAAGGATGTGTGGGCCTCAGGGTAACCATATTTAATGGATTTTTGAAAAAAAAACATAAATAAATTGGCCTCTTTGCCAGCCCCTACGTCAAAGGCCTAATACCCTTACTCGACACCGTGGGCCTAAAATCTTCCAAAATTTTTTATTTTTTTTCCCCCACTCCCAGGGCTTATATGGGATGCTGAAACACAATAGCCCATCAGAAATGACTTTTCTGACTTTCAAGTGGGTGAAATGACTCTGGAAATCACTCGGTTAGGTCTTTGGACTTGATTTCCGGAACGAGTCCTAACCCATCCCCATTGCTTAGACTTGCCGGTTGGAATTTCATTTTCCCTCCAAAAACGGTCAATTTTTTTGGGCCTAGGTTCTGCGGACGCCTCGGCCACGATCTGGGACCCCGAGGGAGGGTGTGTGACGATTTTGAAGCCGCACGGACATTCGGGTAATTTTTCACGAATATTTTTACACTTTTTTTCTGACCTTTCACCTTTGGGTGTATCTCGGGACAGGAAGGTGCTAGAGACTCAGTTCCAAGTCAGGCGTGCTCAGCGCCCTCGATTTAGGGGGGGTAGACTTGATTCCGAGTCAATAGCACCTTTTCCTCATTTTTTGTGAATATTTCCAACTATTTTTACGAGGCCTTTTGCCGAGTGCGTTTTGGGCCGCTGTTCCGGACAGGAAGGTCGTACGGACGTCAGACAAGTATCCCCCGTTTCGTCTCGCTTAGGGCTATCTACTGATACCACATTTGTTACGATTCGACCCCGTTTAAGGTGCGAGACGGTCGGACTTGATTTTTGGAACTCGGACTAGTTTTTTGGAACTCGGTCCCGGTTTCCCAAAAAACACTTTGGGGGAGTGGCCTGGGGTCCAGGGGCACGTGCCGGCATATCGGAATTAAGTTTCGAGCGATTTCCAGAAAAGTAGGCTCGGATCCATAAATCGAGTCTGGGGGGCGTGGCCTAGGGTCCAGGGGTGTGTCCCAGCCTATCAGAATTAAGTTTGGGGCAAGTTCCCAAAAACTAGTCCCAATTCCAAAAATCGAGTCTGGGGGGCGTGGCCCATGTTCCAGGGGTGTGTCCCAGCCTATCAGAATCAAGTTTGGGGCAAGTTCCAAAAAACTAGTCCCAATTCCAAAAATCGAGTCTGGGGGGCGTGGCCTAGGGTCTAGGGGTGTGTCCCAGCCTATCAGAATTAAGTTTGGGGCAAGTTCCAAAAAACTAGTCCCAATTCCAAAAATCAAGTCTGGGGGGGCGTGGCGTAGCGTCCAGGGGGGTGTCCCAGCCTATTGGAGCAAGTTCCAAAAAAGTAGTCCGGAATCCATAAACCTAGTTTTTACAACGGCCACCCTGTGACAGGGTAGTATATTGCAACAATAATTAGTGGTAATTAGGCTTAAGGGGTTTTATTGCGGTATAAAATCATAAGAAGATCGAAAATTTATTTCAAAGGTGTCAAAAAATCTGTAATAACCTTCTACACAATCCCAAAAAGCGACCTATGCCGCAGGATTATCATTTAATAGCTTTCTGAAATTTCGGACTTGATTTGTGGAATCGAATTCCGCCTTAAGAGTCTATTCTCCTTCATTTTCCTAATTAGGGTTAGGGTTAGGGTTAGGGTTAGGGTTAGGGTTAGGGTTAGGGTTAGGCAAATAGACTTGATTTGTGGAACCGGCCCCATTGCGGGGACTGTGGAGTTGGAATTTTTTCGTCGCGACCGGTCACGACAGACTGCGACCATTCATCGGTAATGGCAAGTTGGAATCCAAAAACACAGTTTGTGGAATTGGGATAGCTTAGCTTAGTCGGCTAGGCCGAGGGCATATTGGACTCTAGGTGGCGCTCTAACACTAGAGACTTGTTTTCTGGACTCCAGACTAGTTTTTTGGAACTTGCCCCAAACTCGATTCTGATTGGCTGCGGACCCCCCCGGGACCCTAGGCCACGCCCCCCAGACTTGATTTTTGGAATTGGGACTAGTTTTTTGGAACTTGCCCCAAACCTGATTCTGATTGGCTGGGACACGCCCCCCGACCCTAGGCCACGCCCCCCGGACTCGATTTTTGGAATTGGGACTAGTTTTTTGGAACTTGCCCCAAACTGGATTCTGATTGGCTGGGACACGCCCCCCGACCCTAGGCCACGCCCCCCGGACTCGATTTTTGGAATTGGGACTGGTTTTTTGGAACTTGCCCCAAACTCAATTCTGATTGGCTGGGACACGCCCCCCGACCCTAGGCCACGCCCCCCGGACTCGATTTTTGGAATTGGGACTAGATTTTTGGAACTTGCCCCAAACTCGATTCTGATTGGCTGGGACACGCCCCCCGACCCTAGGCCACGCCCCCCGGACTCGATTTTTGGAATTGGGACTGGTTTTTTGGAACTCGCCCCAAACTCGATTCTGATAGGCTGGGACACGCCCCCGGACCCTAGGCCACGCCCCCCCCGACCCGACATCCGGATCCGAGACCGCTTTTTTGAAATATCGCTCGAAACTCAATTCCGATACGACGGGACGTGCCCCCGGACCACGGGCGACTCCCCCGAAGCGTTTTTTTGGGAAACCGGGAACGAGTTCCAAAAAACTAGTCCGAGTTCCAAAAATCAAGTCCGACCGTCTCGCCCCTAAAACGGGGTCGAACCGTAACAAACGCGGTATCGGTAGATAGCCCCGAGCGAGACGAATCGGGGGATACTCGTCCGACCTCCGTACGACCTTCCTGTCCGGAACGGCGGCCCGAAACGTCCTAGGCCGAAGGCCCGTAAAAACAGTTGGAAAAGAGGATGCGTGGGGGCTCAGGGTAACCGTATTTAACGGATTTTTGAAAAAAAAAAATCGGCCTCGTCGCCAGACCCTACGTCCAAGGCCTAATACCCTTACTCGACACCGTGGGCCTAAAATCATCCAAAATGATTTTGGATGAAATGAAACCCTTTTATTTTTTTTTTCCCCCACTCCCAGGGCTTATATGGGATGCTGAAACACAATATCCCATCAGAAATGACTTTTCTGACTTTCAAGTGGGTGAAACGGCCAAGTCCCACTTGCCAAAAAACTTCCCAGGGGAAGGTGTTAGGAGCACGTTTCAGCCCATTTGGAGGCGTTTGGCACATATTTTGGAGACATGATTTTTAAAAAAATGTTTTTGTGAAAGGTTAGGCCTCGTTCCGGGTATAGGATACAGTAAATAGGCCTAATTCAAGGAAACGAAGTCTATTTCCCTAACCCGCTAACCCTCACTCCTTCACTTCAGAGCGAGCCCTTTTGCAGGCTGAAAGTTGTATGTCTACAAAAAAGGATGCGTGGGGCTCAGGGCAACCGTATTTAATGGATTTTTGAAAAAAAAATAATAAGAAGAATAAGAATAATAATAACTAGACAATTCCCCTGTGGGAAATCGCGAGAGTGATGCAGCGCGCTTAGCCAGGCCCTGTGAGGAGACCCCAGAAAATCACACCAAGATTCCCTGTGGAACTGAAGTCGAGAGGCAGAGTATTATCGCTTGTGTTTTGCCTCCATCTGCTGGCGAGATCTCACGTATCTCCAAAGAAGCCCATATAAATGAATGGGGAAAAAGGGGTCGTGCAACGTAATAGCGCACCGAGTCCGATCGAGCCGCACGGGTCGATGTCAGAAATTATTTTTCAAGTGGGGGAAACGGCTCTGGAAATCACTCGGTTAGGACTTTGGACTCGATTTCCGGAACGAGTCCTAACCCGACCCCATCGCTTAGACTTGCAGGTTGGAATTTCGATTTCGTCCGATCGCGGCCCGCCTTTTCGGCCTAGGGCCTCGCGCCCCCGTCGGTAGATTGCCCCGAGCGAGACGAAACGGGGGATGCTCGTCCGACGTCCGTACGACCTTCCCGTCCGGAACGGCAGCCCGAAACGCACTAGGCCGAAGGCCTCGTAAAAATAGTCGGAAATATTCACAAAAAAATCAGGAAGAGGTGCCGTCGACCCGGAATCGAGTCTACCCCCCCTAAATCGAGGGCGCCGAGCGCGCCTGACTCGGAACCGAGTCTCTAGCGCCTTCCCGTCCCGAGATACGCCCGAAGGTGAAAGGTCGGAAAAAAAGTGTAAAAATATTCGTGAAAAATTACCCGAACGTCCCGGCGGCTTCAAAATCGTCGCGCGCCCTAAATCGGGGTCCCCGATCGTGGCCGACACGTCGGCGAAGCCGTAGGACCTTTAGTTTCAGAGTTATTCGAAAACAAACCCTAACCCATTCGTTTCAAAATTCAATTCAAAATCCTTCCAAAAAAGGCCCATAACTCGGTCCACGAAAGACACCCGAGAAAACTTTTACCGTAGGGCCGCACAGACCCGGCTCTCTACCGATACCCAAAGGCGCAAAACCCAGGCCCAAAAAAATCGACCGTTTTTGGAGGGAAAATGAAATTCCAACCGGCAATGTCTAAGCAATGAGTTAGGTTAGGATTCGTTCCGGAAATGAAGTCTATTTCCCTAACCCGCTAACACTGATTCCTTCACTTCAGAGTGAGCCCTTTTGCAGGCTGACAGTTGTATGTGTACAAAGAGGATGCGTGGGGCTCAGGGTAACCGTATTTAACGGATTTTTGAAAAAAAAAATCGGCCTCGTCGCCAGACCCTACGTCCAAGGCCTAATACCCTTACTCGACACCGTGGGCCTAAAATCATCCAAAATTTTTTATTTTTTTTCCCCCCACTCCCAGGGCTTATATGGGATGCTGAAACACAATAGCCCATCAGAAATGACTTTTCTGACTTTCAAGTGGGTGAAATGGCTCTGGAAATCACTCGGTTAGGACTTTGGACTCGATTTCCGGAACGAGTCCTAACCCGACCCCATCGCTTAGACTTGCCGGTTGGAATTTTGATTTCGTCCGATCACGGACCGCCTTTTCGGGCTAGGGCCTCGCGCCCCCATCGGTAGATAGCCCCGAGCGAGACGGAACGGGGGATACTCGTCCGACGTCCGTACGACCTTCCCGTCCGGAACGGCGGCCCGAAACGCACTAGGCCGAAGGCCTCGTAAAAATAGTCAGAAATATTCACAAAAAAATCAGGAAGAGGTGCCATCGACCCGGAATCTGGTCTACCCCCCCTAAATCGAGGGCGCCGAGCGCGCCTGACTCGGAACCGAGTGTCTAGCACCTTCCTGTCCCGAGATACGCCCAAAGCTCACAGGTCAGAAAAAAAGTGTAAAAATATTCGTGAAAAATTACCCGAATGTCCCCGCGGTTTCAGATTCGTCCCACCCCCTAACTCGGGGTCCCCGATCGTGGCCGAGGTGTCCGCGAAGCCGTAGGACCTTTAGTTTCAGAGTTATTCAAAAACAAACACTAACCCGTTCATTTCAATGGAAGGCCGGTAGTGAAAACCTCCCAAGTCCCACTTGCCAAAGAACTTCCCAGGGGAAGGTGTTAGGAGCATGTTTCAGCCCATTTGGAGTCTACCTATTTTGGATACATGATTTTTAAAAAATGTATTTGAAAGGTTAGGCCTCGTTCCGGGAATAGGATACTGTCAATAGGCCTAATTCCGGAAATGAAGTCTATTTCCCTAACCCGCTAACCCTGACTCCTTCACTTCAGAGCAAGCCCTTTTGCAGGCTGAAAGTTGTATGTGTACAAAGAGGATGCGTGGGGCTCAGGGTAACCATATTTAACGGATTTTTGAAAAAAAAAAAAATCGGCCTCGTCGCCAGACCCTACGTCCAAGGCCTAATACCCTTACTCGACACCGTGGGCCTAAAATCATCCAAAATTTTTTATTTTTTTTCCCCCCACTCCCAGGGCTTATATGGGATGGTGAAACACAATAGCCCATCAGAAATGACTTTTCTGACTTTCAAGTGGGGGAAATGACTCTGGAAATCACTCGGTTAGGACTTTGGACTTGATTTCCGGAACGAGTCCTAACCCGACACCATCGCTTAGACTTGCCGGTTGGAATTTTGATTTCGTCCAATCACGGCCCGCCTTTTCGGGCTAGGGCCTCGCGCCCCTATCGGTAGATAGCCCTAAGCGAGACGATACGGGGGATACTCGTCTGACGTCCGTACGACCTTCCTGTCCGGAACGGCGGCCCGAAACGCACTCGGCCAAAGGCCTCGTAAAAATAGTTGGAAATATTCACAAAAAAATCAGGAAAAGGTGGTATTGACCCGGAATCGAGTCTACCCCCCCCTAAATCGAGGGCACTGAGCGCGCCTGACTTTGAACCGAGTCTCTAGCACCTTCCTGTCCTGAGATACACCCAAAGGTCACAGGTCAGAAAAAAAGTGTAAAAATATTCGTGAAAAATAACCCGAATGTCCCCGCTGCTTCAAAATCGTCACACACCCTAACTCGGGGTCCCCGATCGTGGCTGAGGTGTCCGCGAAGCCGTAGGTCCTTTAGTTTCAGAGTTATTCAAAAACAAACACTAACCCATTCATTTCAATGGAAGGCCAGTCGTGAAAACTTCCCAAGTCCCACTTGCCAAAGAACTTCCCGGGGGAAGATGTTAGGAGCACGTTTCAGCCCATTTGGAGTCTACCTATTTTGGATACATGATTTTTTTTTTAAATGTTTTTGAACGGTTAGGCCTCGTTCCGGGTATAGGATACTGTCAATAGGCCTAATTCTGGTATTGAAGTCCAATGTCCTATCCTGGTCCAAACTCAATTTTGACGTGCTGGGACACGCCTTAGGACCCTAAGCCACGCCGCCAAGGTGTTTTTTTGGAAAATCCAGTCTGGGTCTTGTCAAAGAAATGCTCTTAGAAGAAGCTCTCTGCTGCTATTGCCCCTCCCCACCCACACAGAAGCTCTCTGCTGCTGATGCCCTTCCCCCACACTACTTTTCACAACAACAACAGAGATGTAAGTCAAACACAGGGTCTGTCAAGTGTATGTGAGCATCAGGGTTTCCCACACTTGAAAGGGAAGGACTCGGACACAGCATTCCACTCGTCTTGTATTTTATTGGTTTTCAGTGGAACTGACGTTATAGTATAATTGTGGTAGTAGTGGGTTTTCCCAGAACAAAACATAGAACCAGAATCAGAAGTAGAAGCTAGAAGGTTAAAAACCTTTAAACATACAAACATAAAATAAATGTATGAATAAATGCCTGTTTTTCTACAACAAAGCATGTATGAATAAATGCTTGTTTTTCTATAACAAAACCCAAGTTAATTAGGCAACAATATATAAATATTTATGTATAAGGTAAATTAAGTATATTTTAACAATTTGTAATCATTCAGGTAATATGTTGCTGAACAAATATAACTGAACAGAAAACCAGTTGTAAAGTAAGAACCATTTTAACCATTAGCCCTTTCACAGGCAGTTTGTTCACTTTAACTGAAGATATTTTACTACACACCACTGAGAAAGAAAGTTTAAACCAATCACAGGTAAGGAACAAACATTTGTCATGCCCACGGATTACTGCGAGCGCAGCGTTTGCATATAAAAAAGTTCAGTGGGTTTACCGGTAGCCTTTTTTGTCCTTTTTTCCCTGATGTGCTGTAAAGTTTGCGTTAGTAGTAAATTCTCTTTGCAACTGCAACATGATTTTTAAAAAAATGTTTTTGAAAGGTTAGGCCTCGTTCCGGGTATAGGATACTGTCAATAGGCCTAATTCCGGAAATGAAGTCTATTTCCCTAACCCGCTAACCCTGACTCCTTCACTTCAGAGCCAGCCCTTTTGCAGGCTGAAAGGTGTATGTGTACAAAGAGGATGCGTGGGGCTCAGGGTAACCATATTTAATGGATTTTTGAAAAAAAAAAATCGGCCTCGTCGCCAGACCCTACGTCCAAGGCCTAATACCCTTACTCGACACCGTGGGCCTAAAATCATCCAATTTTTATTTTTATTTTTTCCCCACTCCCAGGGCTTATATGGGATGGTGAAACACAATAGCCCATCAGAAATGACTTTTCTGACTTTCAAGTGGGGGAAATGACTCTGGAAATCACTCGGTTAGGACTTTGGACTTGATTTCCGGAACGAGTCCTAACCCGACCCCATTGCTTAGACTTGCCGGTTGGAATTTTGATTTCGTCCAATCACGGCCCGCTTTTTCGGGCTAGGGCCTCGCGCCCCTATCGGTAGATAGCCCTAAGCGAGACGAAACGGGGGATACTCGTCTGACGTCCGTACGACCTTCCTGTCCGGAACGGCGGCCCGAAACGCACTCGGCAAAAGGCCTCGTAAAAATTGTTGGAAATATTCACAAAAAAATCAGGAAAAGGTGCTATTGACCCAGAATCAAGTCTACCCCCCCTAAATCGAGGGCGCCGAGCGCGCCTGACTCGGAACCGAGTCTCTAGCACCTTCCTGTCCTGAGATACACCCAAAGGTCACAGGTCAGAAAAAAAGTGTAAAAATATTCGTGAAAAATTACCCGAATGTCCCCGCGGCTTCAAAATCGTCGCACACACTAAGTCGTGGTCCCCGATCGTGGCCGACGCATCCGCGAAGCCGTAGGACCTTTAGTTTCAGAGTTATTCAAAAACAAACCCTAACCCATTCATTTCAATGGAAGGCCGGTAGTGAAAATTTGCCCAAGTCCCACTTGCCAAAAAACTTCCCAGGGGAAGGTGTTAGGAGCAGGTTTCAGCCCATTTGGAGTCTACCTATTTTGGAGACATGATTTTTAAAAAAATGTTTTTGTGAAAGGTTAGGCCTCGTTCCGGGTATAGGATACTGTCAATAGGCCTAATTCCGGAAATCAAGTCTATTTCCCTAACCCGCTAACCTTACCTATTTTGGAGACATGATTTTTTTCCCAGAGAGGGGCCATTTGGCCTTTTTACCTAGAAAACCCACAAGAGGGCCAATTGGCCTCAAGTCCCCCCTCTGGACACTCATTTTGTTATGGAAATGTGGCTGATAGTGGCACACGGCTGGAGCCACTTGAACTTGTCGCAAGGGTTTGCTCCATCCAGGATCATTTCCAATGCCTGTTGAATCTCTGCATCTTCGTTCCTTGGAGAGGAGCTTCTTTCACCACAAAATTCTTGAGGGAACTGAAGCGATAGTCCATGTGCACTGAGGTATTTATCCATCAAACAATTGTCTGGTTGCAGTCACATGAGTCGTTATGACTCGTCTTGACTTGAGTTGAAAGCTTTAATGTCCTTAAAAAAGGCAATTTGTCTTACAGCACAGCAGAGTGACAAAAAACACATACAATAAAAAAACCCATCACAACACAATAAATAGCAAAACGTGTAAATAAATACAGACCACTGGTCAGAGGCATCAATCAATGCTAGAAATGTTAAAAGGAATCATTTGTACATTAAAGTGTAGTTTTAAGTATGTATCTCCCATATCTTGTTCAATTGATTAATTGCCATGGGGATAAATGTTATGGTCACATGGGACAGTCACATGTTCACATTTTAGAATAGAATGTGTTTTTATTCCTCATTCTCACAGAAGCAGCCAACATGACTTCACCACTGAAGTGTGAAGTGTGTGAAGGGTGACCCCCTCCCCCCACACACTGCCACTAACAGCCTCATTACCATAACAAAAGGAGTGCATAAGGGAAAAGCGGTCGGGCCAAACGGCCCCTATGTGGGTCTTCTAGGTAGACAGAAAAATGCTGGGACTTGTAGTGTTAAATGTTTTTGAAAGGTTAGGCCTCGTTCCAGGTATAGGATACTGTCAATAGGCCTAATTCCGGAAATGAAGTCTATTTTCCTAACCCGCTAACCCTAACTCCTTCACTTCAGAGCGAGCCCTATTGCAGGCTGAAAGTTGTATGTGTACAAAAAAGGATGCATGGTGCTCAGGGTAACCATATTTAACGTATTTTTGAAAAAAAAAAATTGGCCTCGTTGCCAGACCCTACGGATGGGTCAAAGGCCTAATACCTTTTCTCGACACCGTGGGCCTAAACTCATCCAAAAAAATATTTTTTTTCCCCCCACTCCCAGGGCTTATATGGGATGCTGAAACACAATAGCCCATCAGAAATGACTTTTCTGGCTTTCAAGTGGGTGAAATGGCTCTGGAAATCACTCGGTTAGGACTTTGGACTCGATTTCCGGAACGAGTCCTAACCCGACCCATTGCTTAGACAAAACCACATTGTGTTAACAACCCCAACGTGAACTCTACCTTGACGTGGTGTTGGGGCTTACGAGCCTAGGCTCAAACTAAAAGAGTTCAATATCAAATTTAAATGTCTCCAAAACAGGCACCGATACACTCCAAATGGCCTGAAACATGCTCCTAACAACTTTCCCCAGGAGGATTTAGGGCTGTGGGAGAACAAGCCCAAAGTGTCCCCATGACCTTCTGTTCCATGCTGTTCTATTAAAAGTGTGTTTTGAAATGTTTGATGTTATTGTATTTCTTTAAAGGTTTTTTGGCTTACTAAAGATATGGAAGTGCATTAAAGTTATTGAATTGCAATAAAATGTTTTCTTGGTGTCCAGGGTCCAGACATCATGTCACAACCCTACTTTGCTCCAGATATCAAGTCTGAATTCCAGATATCAAGTGTGAACCCTAGTGGGTTCAAGATATTAAGTCTGAATTCCAGATATCAAGTTCCAGACATCAAGTGACAACCCTAATTTGCCCCAGAGATCAAAAATATCAAAAATCAAGCCTCAATTCCAAAAATCAAGTCTCAATTCCAAAAATCGAGTCTCAATTCCAAAAATCAAGTCTCAATTCCAAAAATCAAGTCTCGGTTAGGAGTTTGAGACTTGACTTTTGGAATTGAGACTTGATTTTTGGAATTGAGACTCGATTTTTGGAATTGAGACTCGATTTTTGGAATTAACCCTAATCCTAGTGTAATAGCACTGGAATTTGATAGAGGAGCCCAGTCTGTACGACCCTGTGGTGAAAGTTTCCTCCAATGTCTTTCAGGGAGCGAGATATAAGGGTTTTTCCTGATGAAGTTGTCTGTTTTCCAAAGAAAAGAGTGTGGTGAAGTGTCTTATGGTCTGGTGGCACATGTCAGCACATCAGAATTGAGTTTGGAGCAAGTCCCAAAAAAGTAGTCTGGAACCCAGAAACCGAGTCGGGTGGGGTGTGCCTTAGGGCCAGGGTTGGTGCCCCAGCCTATCAGAGTTGAGTTTGGAGCAAGTTCCAAAAAACTAGTCACAATTCCAAAAATCCAGTCTGGAGGGTGTGGCTTTATTAAAGATATGGAAGTGCATTAAATTGTGGCTTTTTTAAAGATATGGAAGTGCATTAAAGTTATTGAATTGCAATAAAATGCTTTTTTGGTGTCCAGTTCCAGATATCAAGTCCCAACCCTAATTTGTTCCAGACATCAAGTCTGAATTCCAGATATCAAGTGTGAAACCTAATGGGTTCAAGGTATTAAGTCTGAATTCCAGATATCAAGTTCCAGACATCAAGGCCCAACCCTAATTTGCCCCAGAGATCAAAAATAACAAAAATCAAGCCTCAATTCCAAAAATCAAGTCTCAATTCCAAAAATCAAGTCTCAATTCCAAATATCAAGTCTCAATTCCAAAAATCAAGTCTCAATTCCAAAAATCGAGTCTCAATTCCAAAAATCAAGTCTCGGTTAGGATTAGGGTTAGGAGTTTGAGACTTGATTTTTGGAATTGAGACTCGATTTTTGGAATTGAGACTTGATATTTGGAATTGAGACTTGATTTTTGGAATTGAGACTCGATTTTTGGAATTGAGACTTGATTTTTGGAATTAACCCTAATCCTAGTGTAATAGCACTGGAATTTGATAGAGGAGCCCAGTCTGCACGACCCTGTGGTGAAAGTTTCCTCCAATGTCTTTCAGGGAGCGAGATATAAGGGTTTTTCCTGATGAAGATGTCTGTTTTCCAAAGAAAAGAGTGTGGTGAAGTGTCTTATGGTCTGGTGGCACATGTCAGCACATCAGAATTGAGGTTGGAGCAAGTTCCAAAAAAGTAGTCTGGAACCCAGAAACCGAGTTGGGTGGGCTGTGGCTTAGGGCCAGGGTTGGTGCCCCAGCCTATCAGAATTGAGTTTTGAGCAAGTTCCAAAAAAGTAGTCTGAAGTCCAAAAATCCAGTCAGGAGGGTGTGGCTTCATTAAAGATATGGAAGTGCATTAAATTGTGGCTTTATTAAAGACATGGAAGTGCATTAAAGTTATTGAATTGCAATAAAATGCTTTTTTGGTGTCCAGTTCCAGATATCAAGTCCCAACCCTAATTTGTTCCAGATATCAAGTCTGAATTCCAGATATCAAGTGTGAAACCTAATGGGTTCAAGGTATTAAGTCTGAATTCCAGATATCAAGTTCCAGACATCAAGTCACAACCCTACTTTGCCCCAGAGATCAAAAATAACAAAAATCAAGCCTCAATTCCAAAAATCAAGTCTCAATTCCAAAAATCGAGTCTCAATTCCAAAAATCAAGTCTCAATTCCAAATATCAAGTCTCGGTTAGGAGTTTGAGACTTGATTTTTGGAATTGAGACTTGATTTTTGGAATTGAGACTCGATTTTTGGAATTGAGACTCGATTTTTGGAATTAACCCTAATCCTAGTGTAATAGCACTGGAATTTGATAGAGGAGCCCAGTCTGTACGACCCTGTGGTGAAAGTTTCCTCCAATGTCTTTCAGGGAGCGAGATATAAGGGTTTTTCCTGATGAAGTTGTCTGTTTTCCAAAGAAAAGAGTGTGGTGAAGTGTCTTATGGTCTGGTGGCACATGTCAGCACATCAGAATTGAGATTGGAGCAAGTCCCAAAAAAGTAGTCTGGAACCCAGAAACCGAGTCGGGTGGGCTGTGGCTTAGGGCCAGGGTTGGTGCCCCAGCCTATCAGAATTGAGTTTTGAGCAAGTTCCAAAAAAGTAGTCTGAAGTCCAAAAATCCAGTCTGGAGGGTGTGGCTTCATTAAAGATATGGAAGTGCATTAAATTGTGGCTTTATTAAAGACATGGAAGTGCATTAAAGTTATTGAATTGCAATAAAATGCTTTTTTGGTGTCCAGTTCCAGATATCAAGTCCCAACCCTAATTTGTTCCAGATATCAAGTCTGAATTCCAGATATCAAGTGTGAAACCTAATGGGTTCAAGGAATTAAGTCTGAATTCCAGATATCAAGTTCCAGACATCAAGTCACAACCCTACTTTGCCCCAGAGATCAAAAATAACAAAAATCAAGCCTCAATTCCAAAAATCAAGTCTCAATTCCAAAAATCGAGTCTCAATTCCAAAAATCAAGTCTCAATTCCAAAAATCGAGTCTCAATTCCAAAAATCAAGTCTCAATTCCAAATATCAAGTCTCGGTTAGGAGTTTGAGACTTGATTTTTGGAATTGAGACTTGATTTTTGGAATTGAGACTCGATTTTTGGAATTGAGACTCGATTTTTGGAATTAACCCTAATCCTAGTGTAATAGCACTGGAATTTGATAGAGGAGCCCAGTCTGTACGACCCTGTGGTGAAAGTTTCCTCCAATGTCTTTCAGGGAGCGAGATATAAGGGTTTTTCCTGATGAAGTTGTCTGTTTTCCAAAGAAAAGAGTGTGGTGAAGTGTCTTATGGTCTGGTGGCACATGTCAGCACATCAGAATTGAGTTTGGAGCAAGTCCCAAAAAAGTAGTCTGGAACCCAGAAACCGAGTCGGGTGGGCTGTGGCTTAGGGCCAGGGTTGGTTACCCAGCCTATCAGAATTGAGTTTTGAGCAAGTTCCAAAAAAGTAGTCTGAAGTCCAAAAATCCAGTCTGGAGGGTGTGGCTTCATTAAAGATATGGAAGTGCATTAAATTGTGGCTTTATTAAAGACATGGAAGTGCATTAAAGTTATTGAATTGCAATAAAATGCTTTTTTGGTGTCCAGTTCCAGATATCAAGTCCCAACCCTAATTTGTTCCAGATATCAAGTCTGAATTCCAGATATCAAGTGTGAAACCTAATGGGTTCAAGGTATTAAGTCTGAATTCCAGATATCAAGTTCCAGACATCAAGTCACAACCCTACTTTGCCCCAGAGATCAAAAATAACAAAAATCAAGCCTCAATTCCAAAAATCGAGTCTCAATTCCAAAAATCGAGTCTCAATTCCAAAAATCAAGTCTCAATTCCAAATATCAAGTCTCGGTTAGGAGTTTGAGACTTGATTTTTGGAATTGAGACTTGATTTTTGGAATTGAGACTCGATTTTTGGAATTGAGACTTGATTTTTGGAATTAACCCTAATCCTAGTGTAATAGCACTGGAATTTGATAGAGGAGCCCAGTCTGTACGACCCTGTGGTGAAAGTTTCCTCCAATGTCTTTCAGGGAGCGAGATATAAGGGTTTTTCCTGATGAAGTTGTCTGTTTTCCAAAGAAAAGATTGTGGTGAAGTGTCTTATGGTCTGGTGGCACATGTCAGCACATCAGAATTGAGTTTGGAGCAAGTCCCAAAAAAGTAGTCTGGAACCCAGAAACCGAGTCGGGTGGGCTGTGGCTTAGGGCCAGGGTTGGTGCCCCAGTCTATCAGAATTGAGTTTTGAGCAAGTTCCAAAAAAGTAGTCTGAAGTCCAAAAATCCAGTCTGGAGGGTGTGGCTTCATTAAAGATATGGAAGTGCATTAAATTGTGGCTTTATTAAAGACATGGAAGTGCATTAAAGTTATTGAATTGCAATAAAATGCTTTCTTGGTGTCCAGTTCCAGATATCAAGTCCCAACCCTAATTTGTTCCACATATCAAGTCTGAATTCCAGATATCAAGTGTGAAACCTAATGGGTTCAAGGTAGTAAGTCTGAATTCCAGATATCAAGTTCCAGACAACAAGTCACAACCCTACTTTGCCCCAGAGATCAAAAATAACAAAAATCAAGCCTCAATTCCAAAAATCGAGTCTCAATTCCAAAAATCGAGTCTCAATTCCAAAAATCAAGTCTCAATTCCAAATATCAAGTCTCGGTTAGGAGTTTGAGACTTGATTTTTGGAATTGAGACTTGATTTTTGGAATTGAGACTCGATTTTTGGAATTGAGACTCGATTTTTGGAATTAACCCTAATCCTAGTGTAATAGCACTGGAATTTGATAGAGGAGCCCAGTCTGTACGACCCTGTGGTGTAAGTTTCCTCCAATGTCTTTCAGGGAGTGAGATATAAGGGTTTTTCCTGATGAAGTTGTCTGTTTTCCAAAGAAAAGAGTGTGGTGAAGTGTCTTATGGTCTGGTGGCACATGCCCGCACATCAGAATTGAGTTTGGAGCAAGTCCCAAAAAAGTAGTCTGGAACCCAGAAACCGAGTCGGGTGGGGTGTGCCTTAGGGCCAGGGTTGGTGCCCCAGCCTATCAGAGTTGAGTTTGGAGCAAGTTCCAAAAAACTAGTCCCAATTCCAAAAATCGAGTCTGGGGGGTGTGGCTTTATTAAAGATATGGAAGTGCATTAAATTGTGGCTTTATCAAAGATATGGAAGTGCATTAAAGTTATTGAATTGCAATTAAATGCTTTTTTGGTGTCCAGTTCCAGATATCAAGTCCCAACCCTAATTTGTTCCAGATATCAAGTCTGAATTCCAGATATCAAGTGTGAAACATAATGGGTTCAAGGTATTAAGTCTGAATTCCAGATATCAAGTTCCAGACATCAAGTCACAACCCGAACTTGCCCCAGAGATAAAAAATATCAAAAATCAAGCCTCAATTCCAAAAATCGAGTCTCAATTCCAAAAATCAAGCCTCAATTCCAAAAATCGAGCCTGAATTCCAAAAATCCAGTTCGGGGCCTTGTCACAGTCAAAGAAAAGCTCTTAGAAGAAGCTCTCAGCTGCTACTGCCCATCCCCCACACACTTAGGTTAGGAGATTGGACTTGAGTTGTGGCCTCCATTGCTTAGACATTACCTGTTGGAATTTAGATTTTGTCCAATCACGGCAAGCCTTTTCGGGCTAGGGTCTCGCGCCCCTTTCGGGCGATAGCCCGAAGCGAGACGTAACTGCGGGTACTCGTCTGACGTCCGTACGACCTTCCTGTCCGGAACAGCGGCCCAAAACGCACTCGGCCAAAGGCCTCGTAAAAATAGTTGGAAATATTCACAAAAAAATCAGGAAAAGGTGCTATTGACCCGGAATCGAGTCTACCCCCCCTAAATCGAGGGCCCTGAGCGCGCCTGACTCAGAACCGAGTCTCTAGCACCTTCCTGTCCCGAGATACGCCCAAAGGTGAAAGGTCAGAAAAAAAGTGTAAAAATATTCGTGAAAAATTACCCGAATCTCCCCGCGGCTTCAAAACCTTAGCAAGCCCTAACTCGGGGTCCCCGATCGTGGCCGAGGCGTCCGCGAAACCTAGGCCCAAAAAAATTGACCGTTTTTGGAGGGAAAATGAAATTCCAACCGGCAATGTCTAAGCAATGAGTTAGGTTAGGACTCGTTCCGGATATCAAGTCTATTTGCCTAAAGCCGTAATTGTAACTCCTTCACTTCAGAGCGAGCCCTTTTGCAGGCTGAAAGTTGTATGTGTACAAAAAAAGGATGTGTGAGGCTCAGGGTAACCATATTTAATGGATTTTTGAAAAAAAAAAAAAATAGGCCTCGTGGCCAGCCCCTATGTCAAAGGCCTAATACCCTTACTCGACACCGTGGGCCTAAAATCTTCCAAAAATTTTTATTTTTTTTCCCCCACTCCCAGGGCTTATATGGGATGCTGAAACACAATAGCCCATCAGAAATTACTTTTCTGACTTTCAAGTGGGTGAAATGGCTCTGGAAATCACTCGGTTAGGACTTTGGACTCGATTTCCTGAACGAGTCCAAACCCAACGCCATTGCTTAGACTTGCCGGTTGGAATTTAATTTTCCCTCCAAAAACGGTCGATTTTTTTGGGCCTAGGTTCAGCGGACGCCTCGGCCACGATCGCGGACCCAGAGTTAGGGCGTGTGACGATTTTGAAGCCGCACGGACATTCGGGTAATTTTTCACGAATATTTTTACACTTTTTTTCTGACCTTTCACCTTCGGGTGTATCTCGGGACAGGAAGGTGCTAGGGACTCGGTTCCAAGTCAGGCGCGCTCAACGCCCGCGATTTAGGGGGGGTAGCCTCAATTGCGAGTCAATAGCACCTTTTCCTGATTTTTTGTGAATATTTCCAACAATTTTTATGAGGCCTTTTTCCGAGTGCGTTTCGGGCCGCCGTTCGGGACAGGAAAGTCGTACGGACGTCAGACAAGTATCCCCCTTTTCGTCTCGCTTAGGGCTATCTACCGATACAGGATTTGTTACAATTCGACCCCGTTTTAGGTGCGAGACGGTCGGACTTGATTTTTGGAACTCGGACTAGTTTTTTGGAACTCGGTCCCGGTTTCCCAAAAAACACTTTGGGGGAGTGGCCTGGGGTCCGGGGGCACGTGCCGGCATATCGGAATTAAGTTTCGAGCGATTTCCAGAAAAGTAGGCTCGGATCCATAAATCGAGTCTGGGGGGCGTGGCCTAGGGTCCAGGGGTGTGTCCCAGCCTATCAGAATTAAGTTTGGGGCAAGTTCCCAAAAACTAGTCCCAATTCCAAAAATCGAGTCTGGGGGGCGTGGCCCATGTTCCAGGGGTGTGTCCCAGCCTATCAGAATCAAGTTTGGGGCAAGTTCCAAAAAACTAGTCCCAATTCCAAAAATCGAGTCTGGGGGGCGTGGCCTAGGGTCTAGGGGTGTGTCCCAGCCTATCAGAATTAAGTTTGGGGCAAGTTCCAAAAAACTAGTCCCAATTCCAAAAATCAAGTCTGGGGGGGCGTGGCCTAGCGTCCAGGGGGGTGTCCCAGCCTATTGGAGCAAGTTCCAAAAAAGTAGTCCGGAATCCATAAACCTAGTTTTTACAACGGCCACCCTGTGACAGGGTAGTATATTGCAACAATAATTAGTGGTAATTAGGCTTAAGGGGTTTTATTGCGGTATAAAATCATAAGAAGATCGAAAATTTATTTCAAAGGTGTCAAAAAATCTGTAATAACCTTCTACACAATCCCAAAAAGCGACCTATGCCGCAGGATTATCATTTAATAGCTTTCTGAAATTTCGGACTTGATTTGTGGAATCGAATTCCGCCTTAAGAGTCTATTCTCCTTCATTTTCCTAATTAGGGTTAGGGTTAGGGTTAGGGTTAGGGTTAGGGTTAGGGTTAGGGTTAGGGTTAGGGTTAGGGTTAGGGTTAGGGTTAGGGTTAGGGTTAGGGTTAGGGTTAGGGTTAGGGTTAGGGTTAGGGTTAGGGTTAGGGTTAGGGTTAGGGTTAGGGTTAGGGTTAGGGTTAGGGTTAGGGTTAGGGTTAGGGTTAGGGTTAGGGTTAGGGTTAGGGTTAGGGTTAGGGTTAGGGTTAGGGTTAGGGTTAGGGTTAGGGTTAGGGTTAGGGTTAGGGTTAGGGTTAGGGTTAGGGTTAGGGTTAGGGTTAGGGTTAGGGTTAGGGTTAGGGTTAGGGTTAGGGTTAGGGTTAGGGTTAGGGTTAGGGTTAGGGTTAGGGTTAGGGTTAGGGTTAGGGTTAGGGTTAGGGTTAGGGTTAGGGTTAGGCAAATAGACTTGATTTGTGGAACCGGCCCCATTGCGGGGACTGTGGAGTTGGAATTTTTTCGTCGCGACCGGTCACGACAGACTGCGACCATTCATCGGTAATGGCAAGTTGGAATCCAAAAACACAGTTTGTGGAATTGGGATAGCTTAGCTTAGTCGGCTAGGCCGAGGGCATATTGGACTCTAGGTGGCGCTCTAACACTAGAGACTTGTTTTCTGGACTCCAGACTAGTTTTTTGGAACTTGCCCCAAACTCGATTCTGATTGGCTGCGGACCCCCCCGGGACCCTAGGCCACGCCCCCCAGACTTGATTTTTGGAATTGGGACTAGTTTTTTGGAACTTGCCCCAAACCTGATTCTGATTGGCTGGGACACGCCCCCCGACCCTAGGCCACGCCCCCCGGACTCGATTTTTGGAATTGGGACTAGTTTTTTGGAACTTGCCCCAAACTGGATTCTGATTGGCTGGGACACGCCCCCCGACCCTAGGCCACGCCCCCCGGACTCGATTTTTGGAATTGGGACTGGTTTTTTGGAACTTGCCCCAAACTCAATTCTGATTGGCTGGGACACGCCCCCCGACCCTAGGCCACGCCCCCCGGACTCGATTTTTGGAATTGGGACTAGATTTTTGGAACTTGCCCCAAACTCGATTCTGATTGGCTGGGACACGCCCCCCGACCCTAGGCCACGCCCCCCGGACTCGATTTTTGGAATTGGGACTGGTTTTTTGGAACTCGCCCCAAACTCGATTCTGATAGGCTGGGACACGCCCCCGGACCCTAGGCCACGCCCCCCCGACCCGACATCCGGATCCGAGACCGCTTTTTTGAAATATCGCTCGAAACTCGATTCCGATACGACGGGACGTGCCCCCGGACCACGGGCGACTCCCCCGAAGCGTTTTTTTGGGAATCCGGGAACGAGTTCCAAAAAACTAGTCCGAGTTCCAAAAATCAAGTCCGACCGTCTCGCCCCTAAAACGGGGTCGAACCGTAACAAACGCGGTATCGGTAGATAGCCCCGAGCGAGACGAATCGGGGGATACTCGTCCTACCTCCGTACGACCTTCCTGTCCGGAACGGCGGCCCGAAACGTCCTAGGCCGAAGGCCCGTAAAAACAGTTGGAAAAGAGGATGCGTGGGGGCTCAGGGTAACCGTATTTAACGGATTTTTGAAAAAAAAAAATCGGCCTCGTCGCCAGACCCTACGTCCAAGGCCTAATACCCTTACTCGACACCGTGGGCCTAAAATCATCCAAAATGATTTTGGATGAAATGAAACCCTTTTATTTATTTTTTCCCCCACTCCCAGGGCTTATATGGGATGCTGAAACACAATATCCCATCAGAAATGACTTTTCTGACTTTCAAGTGGGTGAAACGGCCAAGTCCCACTTGCCAAAAAACTTCCCAGGGGAAGGTGTTAGGAGCACGTTTCAGCCCATTTGGAGGCGTTTGGCACATATTTTGGAGACATGATTTTTAAAAAAATGTTTTTGTGAAAGGTTAGGCCTCGTTCCGGGTATAGGATACAGTAAATAGGCCTAATTCAAGGAAACGAAGTCTATTTCCCTAACCCGCTAACCCTCACTCCTTCACTTCAGAGCGAGCCCTTTTGCAGGCTGAAAGTTGTATGTCTACAAAAAAGGATGCGTGGGGCTCAGGGCAACCGTATTTAATGGATTTTTGAAAAAAAAATAATAAGAAGAATAAGAATAATAATAACTAGACAATTCCCCTGTGGGAAATCGCGAGAGTGATGCAGCGCGCTTAGCCAGGCCCTGTGAGGAGACCCCAGAAAATCACACCAAGATTCCCTGTGGAACTGAAGTCGAGAGGCAGAGTATTATCGCTTGTGTTTTGCCTCCATCTGCTGGCGAGATCTCACGTATCTCCAAAGAAGCCCATATAAATGAATGGGGAAAAAGGGGTCGTGCAACGTAATAGCGCACCGAGTCCGATCGAGCCGCACTGGTCGATGTCAGAAATTATTTTTCAAGTGGGGGAAACGGCTCTGGAAATCACTCGGTTAGGACTTTGGACTCGATTTCCGGAACGAGTCCTAACCCGACCCCATCGCTTAGACTTGCAGGTTGGAATTTCGATTTCGTCCGATCGCGGCCCGCCTTTTCGGCCTAGGGCCTCGCGCCCCCGTCGGTAGATAGCCCCGAGCGAGACGAAACGGGGGATGCTCGTCCGACGTCCGTACGACCTTCCCGTCCGGAACGGCGGCCCGAAACGCACTAGGCCGAAGGCCTCGTAAAAATAGTCGGAAATATTCACAAAAAAATCAGGAAGAGGTGCCGTCGACCCGGAATCGAGTCTACCCCCCCTAAATCGAGGGCGCCGAGCGCGCCTGACTCGGAACCGAGTCTCTAGCGCCTTCCCGTCCCGAGATACGCCCGAAGGTGAAAGGTCGGAAAAAAAGTGTAAAAATATTCGTGAAAAATTACCCGAACGTCCCGGCGGCTTCAAAATCGTCGCGCGCCCTAAATCGGGGTCCCCGATCGTGGCCGACACGTCCGCGAAGCCGTAGGACCTTTAGTTTCAGAGTTATTCGAAAACAAACCCTAACCCATTCGTTTCAAAATTCAATTCAAAATCATTCCAAAAAAGGCCCATAACTCGGTCCACGAAAGACACCCGAGAAAACTTTTACCGTAGGGCCGCACAGACCCGGCTCTCTACCGATACCCAAAGGCGCAAAACCCAGGCCCAAAAAAATCGACCGTTTTTGGAGGGAAAATGAAATTCCAACCGGCAATGTCTAAGCAATGAGTTAGGTTAGGATTCGTTCCGGAAATGAAGTCTATTTCCCTAACCCGCTAACACTGATTCCTTCACTTCAGAGTGAGCCCTTTTGCAGGCTGACAGTTGTATGTGTACAAAGAGGATGCGTGGGGCTCAGGGTAACCGTATTTAACGGATTTTTGAAAAAAAAAATCGGCCTCGTCGCCAGACCCTACGTCCAAGGCCTAATACCCTTACTCGACACCCTGGGCCTAAAATCATCCAAAATTTTTTATTTTTTTTCCCCCCACTCCCAGGGCTTATATGGGATGCTGAAACACAATAGCCCATCAGAAATGACTTTTCTGACTTTCAAGTGGGTGAAATGGCTCTGGAAATCACTCGGTTAGGACTTTGGACTCGATTTCCGGAACGAGTCCTAACCCGACCCCATCGCTTAGACTTGCCGGTTGGAATTTTGATTTCGTCCGATCACGGACCGCCTTTTCGGGCTAGGGCCTCGCGCCCCCATCGGTAGATAGCCCCGAGCGAGACGGAACGGGGGATACTCGTCCGACGTCCGTACGACCTTCCCGTCCGGAACGGCGGCCCGAAACGCACTAGGCCGAAGGCCTCGTAAAAATAGTCAGAAATATTCACAAAAAAATCAGGAAGAGGTGCCATCGACCCGGAATCTGGTCTACCCCCCCTAAATCGAGGGCGCCGAGCGCGCCTGACTCGGAACCGAGTGTCTAGCACCTTCCTGTCCCGAGATACGCCCAAAGCTCACAGGTCAGAAAAAAAGTGTAAAAATATTCGTGAAAAATTACCCGAATGTCCCCGCGGTTTCAGATTCGTCCCACCCCCTAACTCGGGGTCCCCGATCGTGGCCGAGGTGTCCGCGAAGCCGTAGGACCTTTAGTTTCAGAGTTATTCAAAAACAAACACTAACCCGTTCATTTCAATGGAAGTCCGGTAGTGAAAACCTCCCAAGTCCCACTTGCCAAAGAACTTCCCAGGGGAAGGTGTTAGGAGCATGTTTCAGCCCATTTGGAGTCTACCTATTTTGGATACATGATTTTTAAAAAATGTATTTGAAAGGTTAGGCCTCGTTCCGGGAATAGGATACTGTCAATAGGCCTAATTCCGGAAATGAAGTCTATTTCCCTAACCCGCTAACCCTGACTCCTTCACTTCAGAGCAAGCCCTTTTGCAGGCTGAAAGTTGTATGTGTACAAAGAGGATGCGTGGGGCTCAGGGTAACCATATTTAACGGATTTTTGAAAAAAAAAAAAAATCGGCCTCGTCGCCAGACCCTACGTCCAAGGCCTAATACCCTTACTCGACACCGTGGGCCTAAAATCATCCAAAATTTTTTATTTTTTTTCCCCCCACTCCCAGGGCTTATATGGGATGGTGAAACACAATAGCCCATCAGAAATGACTTTTCTGACTTTCAAGTGGGGGAAATGACTCTGGAAATCACTCGGTTAGGACTTTGGACTTGATTTCCGGAACGAGTCCTAACCCGCCCCCATCGCTTAGACTTGCCGGTTGGAATTTTGATTTCGTCCAATCACGGCCCGCCTTTTCGGGCTAGGGCCTCGCGCCCCTATCGGTAGATAGCCCTAAGCGAGACGATACGGGGGATACTCGTCTGACGTCCGTACGACCTTCCTGTCCGGAACGGCGGCCCGAAACGCACTCGGCCAAAGGCCTCGTAAAAATAGTTGGAAATATTCACAAAAAAATCAGGAAAAGGTGGTATTGACCCGGAATCGAGTCTAACCCCCCCTAAATCGAGGGCACTGAGCGCGCCTGACTTTGAACCGAGTCTCTAGCACCTTCCTGTCCTGAGATACACCCAAAGGTCACAGGTCAGAAAAAAAATGTAAAAATATTCGTGAAAAATTACCCGAATGTCCCCGCTGCTTCAAAATCGTCACACACCCTAACTCGGGGTCCCCGATCGTGGCTGAGGTGTCCGCGAAGCCGTAGGTCCTTTAGTTTCAGAGTTATTCAAAAACAAACACTAACCCGTTCATTTCAATGGAAGGCCAGTCGTGAAAACTTCCCAAGTCCCACTTGCCAAAGAACTTCCCGGGGGAAGATGTTAGGAGCACGTTTCAGCCCATTTGGAGTCTACCTATTTTGGATACATGATTTTTTTTAAAAATGTTTTTGAACGGTTAGGCCTCGTTCCGGGTATAGGATACTGTCAATAGGCCTAATTCTGGTATTGAAGTCCAATGTCCTATCCTGGTCCAAACTCAATTTTGACGTGCTGGAACACGCCCTAGGACCCTAAGCCACGCCGCCAAGGTGTTTTTTTGGAAAATCCAGTCTGGGTCTTGTCAAAGAAATGCTCTTAGAAGAAGCTCTCTGCTGCTATTGCCCCTCCCCACCCACACAGAAGCTCTCTGCTGCTGATGCCCTTCCCCCACACTACTTTTCACAACAACAACAGAGATGTAAGTCAAACACAGGGTCTGTCAAGTGTATGTGAGCATCAGGGTTTCCCACACTTGAAAGGGAAGGACTCGGACACAGCATTCCACTCGTCTTGTATTTTATTGGTTTTCAGTGGAACTGACGTTATAGTATAATTGTGGTAGTAGTGGGTTTTCCCAGAACAAAACATAGAACCAGAATCAGAAGTAGAAGCTAGAAGGTTAAAAACCTTTAAACATACAAACATAAAATAAATGTATGAATAAATGCCTGTTTTTCTACAACAAAGCATGTATGAATAAATGCTTGTTTTTCTATAACAAAACCCAAGTTAATTAGGCAACAATATATAAATATTTATGTATAAGGTAAATTAAGTATATTTTAACAATTTGTAATCATTCAGGTAATATGTTGCTGAACAAATATAACTGAACAGAAAACCAGTTGTAAAGTAAGAACCATTTTAACCATTAGCCCTTTCACAGGCAGTTTGTTCACTTTAACTGAAGATATTTTACTACACACCACTGAGAAAGAAAGTTTAAACCAATCACAGGTAAGGAACAAACATTTGTCATGCCCACGGATTACTGCGAGCGCAGCGTTTGCATATAAAAAAGTTCAGTGGGTTTACCGGTAGCCTTTTTTGTCCTTTTTTCCCTGATGTGCTGTAAAGTTTGCGTTAGTAGTAAATTCTCTTTGCAACTGCAACATGATTTTTTAAAAAATGTTTTTGAAAGGTTAGGCCTCGTTCCGGGTATAGGATACTGTCAATAGGCCTAATTCCGGAAATGAAGTCTATTTCCCTAACCCGCTAACCCTGACTCCTTCACTTCAGAGCCAGCCCTTTTGCAGGCTGAAAGGTGTATGTGTACAAAGAGGATGCGTGGGGCTCAGGGTAACCATATTTAATGGATTTTTGAAAAAAAAAAATCAGCCTCGTCGCCAGACCCTACGTCCAAGGCCTAATACCCTTACTCGACACCGTGGGCCTAAAATCATCCAATTTTTATTTTTATTTTTTCCCCACTCCCAGGGCTTATATGGGATGGTGAAACACAATAGCCCATCAGAAATGACTTTTCTGACTTTCAAGTGGGGGAAATGACTCTGGAAATCACTCGGTTAGGACTTTGGACTTGATGTCCGGAACGAGTCCTAACCCGACCCCATTGCTTAGACTTGCCGGTTGGAATTTTGATTTCGTCCAATCACGGCCCGCCTTTTCGGGCTAGGGCCTCGCGCCCCTATCGGTAGATAGCCCTAAGCGAGACGAAACGGGGGATACTCGTCTGACGTCCGTACGACCTTCCTGTCCGGAACGGCGGCCCGAAACGCACTCGGCAAAAGGCCTCGTAAAAATTGTTGGAAATATTCACAAAAAAATCAGGAAAAGGTGGTATTGACCCAGAATCAAGTCTACCCCCCCTAAATCGAGGGCGCCGAGCGCGCCTGACTCGGAACCGAGTCTCTAGCACCTTCCTGTCCTGAGATACACCCAAAGGTCACAGGTCAGAAAAAAAGTGTAAAAATATTCGTGAAAAATTACCCGAATGTCCCCGCGGCTTCAAAATCGTCGCACACACTAAGTCGTGGTCCCCGATCGTGGCCGACGCATCCGCGAAGCCGTAGGACCTTTAGTTTCAGAGTTATTCAAAAACAAACCCTAACCCATTCATTTCAATGGAAGGCCGGTAGTGAAAATTTGCCCAAGTCCCACTTGCCAAAAAACTTCCCAGGGGAAGGTGTTAGGAGCAGGTTTCAGCCCATTTGGAGTCTACCTATTTTGGAGACATGATTTTTAAAAAAATGTTTTTGTGAAAGGTTAGGCCTCGTTCCGGGTATAGGATACTGTCAATAGGCCTAATTCCGGAAATCAAGTCTATTTCCCTAACCCGCTAACCCTACCTATTTTGGAGACATGATTTTTTTCCCAGAGAGGGGCCATTTGGCCTTTTTACCTAGAAAACCCACAAGAGGGCCAATTGGCCTCAAGTCCCCCCTCTGGACACTCATTTTGTTATGGAAATGTGGCTGATAGTGGCACACGGCTGGAGCCACTTGAACTTGTCGCAAGGGTTTGCTCCATCCAGGATCATTTCCAATGGCTGTTGAATCTCTGCATCTTCGTTCCTTGGAGAGGAGCTTCTTTCACCACAAAATTCTTGAGGGAACTGAAGCGATAGTCCATGTGCACTGAGGTATTTATCCATCAAACAATTGTCTGGTTGCAGTCACATGAGTCGTTATGACTCGTCTTGACTTGAGTTGAAAGCTTTAATGTCCTTAAAAAAGGCAATTTGTCTTACAGCACAGCAGAGTGACAAAAAACACATACAATAAAAAAACCCATCACAACACAATAAATAGCAAAACGTGTAAATAAATACAGACCACTGGTCAGAGGCATCAATCAATGCTAGAAATGTTAAAAGGAATCATTTGTACATTAACACAAGTATGAGTGTAGTATGTATCTCCCATATCTTGTTCAATTGATTAATTGCCATGGGGATAAATGTTATGGTCACATGGGACATTCACATGTTCACATTTTAGAATAGAATGTGTTTTTATTCCTCATTCTCACAGAAGCAGCCAACATGAATTCACCACTGAAGTGTGAAGTGTGTGAAGGGTGACCCCCTCCCCCCACACACTGCCACTAACAGCCTCATTACCATAACAAAAGGAGTGCATAAGGGAAAAGCGGTCGGGCCAAACGGCCCCTATGTGGGTCTTCTAGGTAGACAGAAAAATGCTGGGACTTGTAGTGTTAAATGTTTTTGAAAGGTTAGGCCTCGTTCCAGGTATAGGATACTGTCAATAGGCCTAATTCCGGAAATGAAGTCTATTTTCCTAACCCGCTAACCCTAACTCCTTCACTTCAGAGCGAGCCCTATTGCAGGCTGAAAGTTGTATGTGTACAAAAAAGGATGCATGGTGCTCAGGGTAACCATATTTAACGTATTTTTGAAAAAAAAAAATTGGCCTCGTTGCCAGACCCTACGGATGGGTCAAAGGCCTAATACCTTTACTCGACACCGTGGGCCTAAACTCATCCAAAAAAATATTTTTTTTCCCCCCACTCCCAGGGCTTATATGGGATGCTGAAACACAATAGCCCATCAGAAATGACTTTTCTGGCTTTCAAGTGGGTGAAATGGCTCTGGAAATCACTCGGTTAGGACTTTGGACTCGATTTCCGGAACGAGTCCTAACCCGACCCATTGCTTAGACAAAACCACATTGTGTTAACAACCCCAACGTGAACTCTACCTTGACGTGGTGTTGGGGCTTACGAGCCTAGGCTCAAACTAAAAGAGTTCAATATCAAATTTAAATGTCTCCAAAACAGGCACCGATACACTCCAAATGGCCTGAAACATGCTCCTAACAACTTTCCCCAGGAGGATTTAGGGCTGTGGGAGAACAAGCCCAAAGTGTCCCCATGACCTTCTGTTCCATGCTGTTCTATTAAAAGTGTGTTTTGAAATGTTTGATGTTATTGTATTTCTTTAAAGGTTTTTTGGCTTACTAAAGATATGGAAGTGCATTAAAGTTATTGAATTGCAATAAAATGTTTTCTTGGTGTCCAGGGTCCAGACATCATGTCACAACCCTACTTTGCTCCAGATATCAAGTCTGAATTCCAGATATCAAGTGTGAACCCTAGTGGGTTCAAGATATTACGTCTGAATTCCAGATATCAAGTTCCAGACATCAAGTGACAACCCTAATTTGCCCCAGAGATCAAAAATATCAAAAATCAAGCCTCAATTCCAAAAATCAAGTCTCAATTCCAAAAATCGAGTCTCAATTCCAAAAATCAAGTCTCAATTCCAAAAATCAAGTCTCGGTTAGGAGTTTGAGACTTGACTTTTGGAATTGAGACTCGATTTTTGGAATTGAGACTCGATTTTTGGAATTGAGACTCGATTTTTGGAATTAACCCTAATCCTAGTGTAATAGCACTGGAATTTGATAGAGGAGCCCAGTCTGTACGACCCTGTGGTGAAAGTTTCCTCCAATGTCTTTCAGGGAGCGAGATATAAGGGTTTTTCCTGATGAAGTTGTCTGTTTTCCAAAGAAAAGAGTGTGGTGAAGTGTCTTATGGTCTGGTGGCACATGTCAGCACATCAGAATTGAGTTTGGAGCAAGTCCCAAAAAAGTAGTCTGGAACCCAGAAACCGAGTCGGGTGGGGTGTGCCTTAGGGCCAGGGTTGGTGCCCCAGCCTATCAGAGTTGAGTTTGGAGCAAGTTCCAAAAAACTAGTCACAATTCCAAAAATCCAGTCTGGAGGGTGTGGCTTTATTAAAGATATGGAAGTGCATTAAACTGTGGCTTTTTTAAAGATATGGAAGTGCATTAAAGTTATTGAATTGCAATAAAATGCTTTTTTGGTGTCCAGTTCCAGATATCAAGTCCCAACCCTAATTTGTTCCAGACATCAAGTCTGAATTCCAGATATCAAGTGTGAAACCTAATGGGTTCAAGGTATTAAGTCTGAATTCCAGATATCAAGTTCCAGACATCAAGTCCCAACCCTAATTTGCCCCAGAGATCAAAAATTCCAAAAATCAAGTCTCAATTCCAAAAATCAAGTCTCAATTCCAAAAATCAAGTCTCAATTCCAAAAATCAAGTCTCAATTCCAAAAATCGAGTCTCAATTCCAAAAATCAAGTCTCGGTTAGGATTAGGGTTAGGAGTTTGAGACTTGATTTTTGGAATTGAGACTCGATTTTTGGAATTGAGACTTGATATTTGGAATTGAGACTTGATTTTTGGAATTGAGACTCGATTTTTGGAATTGAGACTTGATTTTTGGAATTAACCCTAATCCTAGTGTAATAGCACTGGAATTTGATAGAGGAGCCCAGTCTGCACGACCCTGTGGTGAAAGTTTCCTCCAATGTCTTTCAGGGAGCGAGATATAAGGGTTTTTCCTGATGAAGTTGTCTGTTTTCCAAAGAAAAGAGTGTGGTGAAGTGTCTTATGGTCTGGTGGCACATGTCAGCACATCAGAATTGAGGTTGGAGCAAGTTCCAAAAAAGTAGTCTGGAACCCAGAAACCGAGTTGGGTGGGCTGTGGCTTAGGGCCAGGGTTGGTGCCCCAGCCTATCAGAATTGAGTTTTGAGCAAGTTCCAAAAAAGTAGTCTGAAGTCCAAAAATCCAGTCAGGAGGGTGTGGCTTCATTAAAGATATGGAAGTGCATTAAATTGTGGCTTTATTAAAGACATGGAAGTGCATTAAAGTTATTGAATTGCAATAAAATGCTTTTTTGGTGTCCAGTTCCAGATATCAAGTCCCAACCCTAATTTGTTCCAGATATCAAGTCTGAATTCCAGATATCAAGTGTGAAACCTAATGGGTTCAAGGTATTAAGTCTGAATTCCAGATATCAAGTTCCAGACATCAAGTCACAACCCTACTTTGCCCCAGAGATCAAAAATAACAAAAATCAAGCCTCAATTCCAAAAATCAAGTCTCAATTCCAAAAATCGAGTCTCAATTCCAAAAATCAAGTCTCAATTCCAAATATCAAGTCTCGGTTAGGAGTTTGAGACTTGATTTTTGGAATTGAGACTTGATTTTTGGAATTGAGACTCGATTTTTGGAATTGAGACTCGATTTTTGGAATTAACCCTAATCCTAGTGTAATAGCACTGGAATTTGATAGAGGAGCCCAGTCTGTACGACCCTGTGGTGAAAGTTTCCTCCAATGTCTTTCAGGGAGCGAGATATAAGGGTTTTTCCTGATGAAGTTGTCTGTTTTCCAAAGAAAAGAGTGTGGTGAAGTGTCTTATGGTCTGGTGGCACATGTCAGCACATCAGAATTGAGTTTGGAGCAAGTCCCAAAAAAGTAGTCTGGAACCCAGAAACCGAGTCGGGTGGGCTGTGGCTTAGGGCCAGGGTTGGTGCCCCAGCCTATCAGAATTGAGTTTTGAGCAAGTTCCAAAAAAGTAGTCTGAAGTCCAAAAATCCAGTCTGGAGGGTGTGGCTTCATTAAAGATATGGAAGTGCATTAAATTGTGGCTTTATTAAAGACATGGAAGTGCATTAAAGTTATTGAATTGCAATAAAATGCTTTTTTGGTGTCCAGTTCCAGATATCAAGTCCCAACCCTAATTTGTTCCAGATATCAAGTCTGAATTCCAGATATCAAGTGTGAAACCTAATGGGTTCAAGGTATTAAGTCTGAATTCCAGATATCAAGTTCCAGACATCAAGTCACAACCCTACTGTGCCCCAGAGATCAAAAATAACAAAAATCAAGCCTCAATTCCAAAAATCAAGTCTCAATTCCAAAAATCGAGTCTCAATTCCAAAAATCAAGTCTCAATTCCAAAAATCGAGTCTCAATTCCAAAAATCAAGTCTCAATTCCAAATATCAAGTCTCGGTTAGGAGTTTGAGACTTGATTTTTGGAATTGAGACTTGATTTTTGGAATTGAGACTCGATTTTTGGAATTGAGACTCGATTTTTGGAATTAACCCTAATCCTAGTGTAATAGCACTGGAATTTGATAGAGGAGCCCAGTCTGTACGACCCTGTGGTGAAAGTTTCCTCCAATGTCTTTCAGGGAGCGAGATATAAGGGTTTTTCCTGATGAAGTTGTCTGTTTTCCAAAGAAAAGAGTGTGGTGAAGTGTCTTATGGTCTGGTGGCACATGTCAGCACATCAGAATTGAGGTTGGAGCAAGTTCCAAAAAAGTAGTCTGGAACCCAGAAACCGAGTTGGGTGGGCTGTGGCTTAGGGCCAGGGTTGGTGCCCCAGCCTATCAGAATTGAGTTTTGAGCAAGTTCCAAAAAAGTAGTCTGAAGTCCAAAAATCCAGTCAGGATGGTGTGGCTTCATTAAAGATATTGAAGTGCATTAAATTGTGGCTTTATTAAAGACATGGAAGTGCATTAAAGTTATTGAATTGCAATAAAATGCTTTTTTGGTGTCCAGTTCCAGATATCAAGTCCCAACCCTAATTTGTTCCAGATATCAAGTCTGAATTCCAGATATCAAGTGTGAAACCTAATGGGTTCAAGGTATTAAGTCTGAATTCCAGATATCAAGTTCCAGACATCAAGTCACAACCCTACTTTGCCCCAGAGATCAAAAATAACAAAAATCAAGCCTCAATTCCAAAAATCAAGTCTCAATTCCAAAAATCGAGTCTCAATTCCAAAAATCAAGTCTCAATTCCAAAAATCGAGTCTCAATTCCAAAAATCAAGTCTCAATTCCAAATATCAAGTCTCGGTTAGGAGTTTGAGACTTGATTTTTGGAATTGAGACTTGATTTTTGGAATTGAGACTCGATTTTTGGAATTGAGACTCGATTTTTGGAATTAACCCTAATCCTAGTGTAATAGCACTGGAATTTGATAGAGGAGCCCAGTCTGTACGACCCTGTGGTGAAAGTTTCCTCCAATGTCTTTCAGGGAGCGAGATATAAGGGTTTTTCCTGATGAAGTTGTCTGTTTTCCAAAGAAAAGAGTGTGGTGAAGTGTCTTATGGTCTGGTGGCACATGTCAGCACATCAGAATTGAGTTTGGAGCAAGTCCCAAAAAAGTAGTCTGGAACCCAGAAACCGAGTCGGGTGGGCTGTGGCTTAGGGCCAGGGTTGGTGCCCCAGCCTATCAGAATTGAGTTTTGAGCAAGTTCCAAAAAAGTAGTCTGAAGTCCAAAAATCCAGTCTGGAGGGTGTGGCTTCATTAAAGATATGGAAGTGCATTAAATTGTGGCTTTATTAAAGACATGGAAGTGCATTAAAGTTATTGAATTGCAATAAAATGCTTTCTTGGTGTCCAGTTCCAGATATCAAGTCCCAACCCTAATTTGTTCCACATATCAAGTCTGAATTCCAGATATCAAGTGTGAAACCTAATGGGTTCAAGGTAGTAAGTCTGAATTCCAGATATCAAGTTCCAGACAACAAGTCACAACCCTACTTTGCCCCAGAGATCAAAAATAACAAAAATCAAGCCTCAATTCCAAAAATCGAGTCTCAATTCCAAAAATCGAGTCTCAATTCCAAAAATCAAGTCTCAATTCCAAATATCAAGTCTCGGTTAGGAGTTTGAGACTTGATTTTTGGAATTGAGACTTGATTTTTGGAATTGAGACTCGATTTTTGGAATTGAGACTCGATTTTTGGAATTAACCCTAATCCTAGTGTAATAGCACTGGAATTTGATAGAGGAGCCCAGTCTGTACGACCCTGTGGTGTAAGTTTCCTCCAATGTCTTTCAGGGAGTGAGATATAAGGGTTTTTCCTGATGAAGTTGTCTGTTTTCCAAAGAAAAGAGTGTGGTGAAGTGTCTTATGGTCTGGTGGCACACGCCCGCACATCAGAATTGAGTTTGGAGCAAGTCCCAAAAAAGTAGTCTGGAACCCAGAAACCGAGTCGGGTGGGGTGTGCCTTAGGGCCAGGGTTGGTGCCCCAGCCTATCAGAGTTGAGTTTGGAGCAAGTTCCAAAAAACTAGTCCCAATTCCAAAAATCGAGTCTGGGGGGTGTGGCTTTATTAAAGATATGGAAGTGCATTAAATTGTGGCTTTATCAAAGATATGGAAGTGCATTAAAGTTATTGAATTGCAATTAAATGCTTTTTTGGTGTCCAGTTCCAGATATCAAGTCCCAACCCTAATTTGTTCCAGATATCAAGTCTGAATTCCAGATATCAAGTGTGAAACATAATGGGTTCAAGGTATTAAGTCTGAATTCCAGATATCAAGTTCCAGACATCAAGTCACAACCCGAACTTGCCCCAGAGATAAAAAATATCAAAAATCAAGCCTCAATTCCAAAAATCGAGTCTCAATTCCAAAAATCAAGCCTCAATTCCAAAAATCGAGCCTGAATTCCAAAAATCCAGTTCGGGGCCTTGTCACAGTCAAAGAAAAGCTCTTAGAAGAAGCTCTCAGCTGCTACTGCCCATCCCCCACACACTTAGGTTAGGAGATTGGACTTGAGTTGTGGCCTCCATTGCTTAGACATTACCTGTTGGAATTTAGATTTTGTCCAATCACGGCAAGCCTTTTCGGGCTAGGGTCTCGCGCCCCTTTCGGGCGATAGCCCGAAGCGAGACGTAACTGTGGGTACTCGTCTGACGTCCGTACGACCTTCCTGTCCGGAACGGCGGCCCAAAACGCACTCGGCCAAAGGCCTCGTAAAAATAGTTGGAAATATTCACAAAAAAATCAGGAAAAGGTGCTATTGACCCGGAATCGAGTCTACCCCCCCTAAATCGAGGGCGCTGAGCGCGCCTGACTCAGAACCGAGTCTCTAGCACCTTCCTGTCCCGAGATATGCCCAAAGGTGAAAGGTCAGAAAAAAAGTGTAAAAATATTCGTGAAAAATTACCCGAATCTCCCCGCGGCTTCAAAACCTTAGCAAGCCCTAACTCGGGTTCCCCGATCGTGGCCGAGGCGTCCGCGAAACCTAGGCCCAAAAAAATTGACCGTTTTTGGAGGGAAAATGAAATTCCAACCGGCAATGTCTAAGCAATGAGTTAGGTTAGGACTCGTTCCGGAAATCAAGTCTATTTGCCTAAAGCCGTAATTGTAACTCCTTCACTTCAGAGCGAGCCCTTTTGCAGGCTGAAAGTTGTATGTGTACAAAAAAAGGATGTGTGAGGCTCAGGGTAACCATATTTAATGGATTTTTGAAAAAAAAAAAAAATAGGCCTCGTGGCCAGCCCCTATGTCAAAGGCCTAATACCCTTACTCGACACCGTGGGCCTAAAATCTTCCAAAAATTTTTATTTTTTTTCCCCCACTCCCAGGGCTTATATGGGATGCTGAAACACAATAGCCCATCAGAAATTACTTTTCTGACTTTCAAGTGGGTGAAATGGCTCTGGAAATCACTCGGTTAGGACTTTGGACTCGATTTCCTGAACGAGTCCAAACCCGACGCCATTGCTTAGACTTGCCGGTTGGAATTTCATTTTCCCTCCAAAAACGGTCGATTTTTTTGGGCCTAGGTTCAGCGGACGCCTCGGCCACGATCGCGGACCCAGAGTTAGGGCGTCTGACGATTTTGAAGCCGCACGGACATTCGGGTAATTTTTCACGAATATTTTTACACTTTTTTTCTGACCTTTCACCTTCGGGTGTATCTCGGGACAGGAAGGTGCTAGGGACTCGGTTCCAAGTCAGGCGTGCTCAACGCCCACGATTTAGGGGGGGTAGCCTCAATTGCGAGTCAATAGCACCTTTTCCTGATTTTTTGTGAATATTTCCAACAGTTTTTATGAGGCCTTTTTCCGAGTGCGTTTCGGGCCGCCGTTCGGGACAGGAAAGTCGTACGGACGTCAGACAAGTATCCCCCTTTTCGTCTCGCTTAGGGCTATCTACCGATACAGCATTTGTTACAATTCGACCCCGTTTTAGGTGCGAGACGGTCGGACTTGATTTTTGGAACTCGGACTAGTTTTTTGGAACTCGGTCCCGGTTTCCCAAAAAACACTTTGGGGGAGTGGCCTGGGGTCCGGGGGCACGTGCCGGCATATCGGAATTAAGTTTCGAGCGATTTCCAGAAAAGTAGGCTCGGATCCATAAATCGAGTCTGGGGGGCGTGGCCTAGGGTCCAGGGGTGTGTCCCAGCCTATCAGAATTAAGTTTGGGGCAAGTTCCCAAAAACTAGTCCCAATTCCAAAAATCGAGTCTTGGGGGCGTGGCCTAGGGTCTAGGGGTGTGTCCCAGCCTATCAGAATTAAGTTTGGGGCAAGTTCCAAAAAACTAGTCCCAATTCCAAAAATCAAGTCTGGGGGGGCGTGGCCTAGGGTCTAGGGGTGTGTCCCAGCCTATCAGAATTAAGTTTGGGGCAAGTTCCAAAAAACTAGTCCCAATTCCAAAAATCAAGTCTGGGGGGGCGTGGCCTAGCGTCCAGGGGGGTGTCCCAGCCTATTGGAGCAAGTTCCAAAAAAGTAGTCCGGAATCCATAAACCTAGTTTTTACAACGGCCACCCTGTGACAGGGTAGTATATTGCAACAATAATTAGTGGTAATTAGGCTTAAGGGGTTTTATTGCGGTATAAAATCATAAGAAGATCGAAAATTTATTTCAAAGGTGTCAAAAAATCTGTAATAACCTTCTACACAATCCCAAAAAGCGACCTATGCCGCAGGATTATCATTTAATAGCTTTCTGAAATTTCGGACTTGATTTGTGGAATCGAATTCCGCCTTAAGAGTCTATTCTCCTTCATTTTCCTAATTAGGGTTAGGGTTAGGGTTAGGGTTAGGGTTAGGGTTAGGGTTAGGGTTAGGGTTAGGGTTAGGGTTAGGGTTAGGGTTAGGGTTAGGGTTAGGGTTAGGGTTAGGGTTAGGGTTAGGGTTAGGGTTAGGGTTAGGGTTAGGGTTAGGGTTAGGGTTAGGGTTAGGGTTAGGGTTAGGGTTAGGGTTAGGGTTAGGGTTAGGGTTAGGGTTAGGGTTAGGGTTAGGGTTAGGGTTAGGGTTAGGGTTAGGGTTAGGGTTAGGGTTAGGGTTAGGGTTAGGGTTAGGGTTAGGGTTAGGGTTAGGGTTAGGGTTAGGGTTAGGGTTAGGGTTAGGGTTAGGGTTAGGGTTAGGGTTAGGGTTAGGGTTAGGGTTAGGGTTAGGGTTAGGGTTAGGGTTAGGGTTAGGGTTAGGGTTAGGGTTAGGGTTAGGGTTAGGGTTAGGGTTAGGGTTAGGGTTAGGGTTAGGGTTAGGGTTAGGGTTAGGGTTAGGGTTAGGGTTAGGGTTAGGGTTAGGGTTAGGGTTAGGGTTAGGGTTAGGGTTAGGGTTAGGGTTAGGGTTAGGGTTAGGGTTAGGGTTAGGGTTAGGGTTAGGGTTAGGGTTAGGGTTAGGGTTAGGGTTAGGGTTAGGGTTAGGGTTAGGGTTAGGGTTAGGGTTAGGGTTAGGGTTAGGGTTAGGGTTAGGGTTAGGGTTAGGGTTAGGGTTAGGGTTAGGGTTAGGGTTAGGGTTAGGGTTAGGGTTAGGGTTAGGGTTAGGGTTAGGGTTAGGGTTAGGGTTAGGGTTAGGGTTAGGGTTAGGGTTAGGGTTAGGGTTAGGGTTAGGGTTAGGGTTAGGGTTAGGGTTAGGGTTAGGGTTAGGGTTAGGGTTAGGGTTAGGGTTAGGGTTAGGGTTAGGGTTAGGGTTAGGGTTAGGGTTAGGGTTAGGGTTAGGGTTAGGGTTAGGGTTAGGGTTAGGGTTAGGGTTAGGGTTAGGGTTAGGGTTAGGGTTAGGGTTAGGGTTAGGGTTAGGGTTAGGGTTAGGG
>NC_083588.1:30000-90000 GCF_027579695.1 Neoarius graeffei
GAGAATATACGTATGTGAGAGTGAGAAGATATGCATGTGAGAGGAGAATATACGTATGTGAGAGTGAGAATATATGCATGTGAGAGGAGAATATACGTATGTGAGAGTGAGAATATATGCATGTGAGAGGAGAATATACCTATGTGAGAGTGAGAATATATGCATGTGAGAGGAGAATACAAATATGTGAGAGTGAGAATATATCCATGTGAGAGGAGAATGTATGTATGTGAGAGGAGAATATACATATGTGAGAGTGAGAATATACGTATGTGAGAGGACAATATAGGTATGTGATAGGAGAATATACGTATGTGAGAGTGAGAATATACGCATGTGAGAGGAGAATATACGTATGTGAGAGTGAGAATATACGTATGTGAGAGTGAGAATATATGTATGTGAGAAGAGAATATACGTATTTGAGAGTGAGAATATATGCATGTGAGAGGATAATATACGTATGTGAGTGTGAGAATATATACATGTGAGAGGAGAATATACGTATGTGAGGGTGAGAATATATGCATGTGAGAGGAGAATATACGTATGTGAGAGTGAGAATATATGCATGTGAGAGGAGAATACACCTATGTGAGAGTGAGAATATATGCATGTGAGAGGAGAATATACGTATGAAAGAGTGAGAATATACGTATGTGAGAGTGAGAATATATGTATGTGAGAGTGAGAATATATGCATGTGAGAGGAGAATATACGTATGTGAGGGTGAGAATATATGCATGTTAAAGGAGAATATACGTATGTGAGAGTGAGAATATATGTATGTGAGAGGAGAATATACGTATGTGAGGGTGAGAATATATGCATGTTAAAGGAGAATATACGTATGTGAGAGTGAGAATATATGCATGTGAGAGGAGAATATACGTATGTGAGAGTGAGAATATATGTATGTGAGAGGAGAATATACGTATGTGAGAGGAGAATATACATATGTGAGAGGAGAATATATGTATGCGAGAGGAGAATATGTGTATGTGAGAGGAGAATATACGTATGTGAGAGTGAGAAGATATGCATGTGAGAGGAGAATATACGTATGTGAGAGTGAGAATATATGCATGTGAGAGGAGAATATACGTATGTGAGAGTGAGAATATATGCATGTGAGAGGAGAATGTACGTATGTGAGAGTGAGAATATATGCATGTGAGAGGAGAATATACCTATGTGAGAGTGAGAGTATATGCATGTGACAGGAGAATATACGTATGTGAGAGTGAGAATATACGTATGTGAGAGTGAGAATATACGTATGTGAGAGTGAGAATATATGCATGTGAGAGGAGAATATATGCATGTGAGAGGAGAATATATGTATGTGAGAGTGAGAAGATATGCATGTGAGAGGAGAATATACGTATGTGAGAGGAGAATATATGCATGTGAGAGGAGAATAAACGTATGTGAGAGTGAGAATATACGTATGTGAGAGTGAGAATATATGCATGTGATCGGAGAATATACATATGAGAGTGAGAATATATGCATGTGAGAGAAGAATATATGTATGTGAGAGTGAGAATATATGCATGTGAGAGGAGAATACAAGTATGTGAGAGTGAGAATATACGTATGTGAGAGGAGAAGGTATGTATGTGAGAGGAGAATATACGTGTGTGAGAGGAGAATATATGCATGTGAGAGGAGAATACAAGTATGTGAGAGTGAGAATATACGTATGTGAGAGTGAGAATATATGTATGTGAGAGTGAGAATATATGCATGTGAGAGAATATACGTATGTGAGCGTGAGAATATAAGTATGTGAGAGTGAGAATATACATCTGTGAGAGGTAAATATACGTATGTGAGAGAGAGAATATATGCATGTGAGAGGAGAATATACGTATGTGAGAGGAGAATATATGCATGTGAGAGGAGAATATACGTATGTGAGAGTGAGAATATACGTATGTGAGAGTGAGAATATATCCATGTGAGAGGAGAATATACATATGAGAGTGAGAAAATATGCATGTGAGAGGAGAATATACGTATGAGAGAGTGAGAATATATGCATGTCAGAGGAGAATATATGTATGTGAGAGGAGAATGTATGTATGTGAGAGGAGAATATACGTATGTGAGAGGAGAATATATGCATGTGAGAGGAGAATATACGTACGTGAGAGGAGAATATACGCATGTGAGAGGAGAATATACGTATGTGAGAGTGAGAATATATGTATGTGAGAGGGAGAATATATGCATGTGAGAGGGAGAATATATGCATGTGAGAGGAGAATATACGTATGTGAGGGTGAGAATATATGCATGTGAGAGCAGAATATACGTATGTTAGAGTGAGAATATACGTATGTGAGAGTGAGAATATATGCATGTGAGAGGAGAATATACGTATGTGAGAGTGAGAATATATGCATGTGAGAGGAGAATATACGTATGTGAGAGTGAGAATATATGCATGTGAGAGGAGAATACACGTATGTGAGAGTGAGAATATATGCATGTGAGAGGAGAATATACGTATGTGAGAGTGAGAATATATGTATGTGAGAGTGAGAATATATGCATGTGAGAGGAGAATACACGTATGTAAGAGTGAGAATATATGCATGTGAGAGTGAGAATATATGCATGTTAAAGGAGAATATACGTATGTCAGAGTGAGAATATATGTATGTTAAAGGAGAATATACGTATGTAAGAGTGAGAATATATGTATGTGAGAGTGAGAATATATGCATGTGAGAGGAGAATATACGTATGTAAGAGTGAGAATATATGCATGTGAGAGGAGAATATACGTATGTAAGAGTGAGAATATATGCATGTGAGAGGAGAATACACGTATGTGAGAGTGAGAATATATGCATGTTAAAGGAGAATATACGTATGTAAGAGTGAGAATATATGTATGTGAGAGTGAGAATACACGTATGTAAGAGTGAGAATATATGTATGTGAGAGTGAGAATATATGCATGTGAGAGGAGAATACACGTATGTAAGAGTGAGAATATACGTATGTGAGAGGAGAATATATGCATGTTAAAGGAGAATATACGTATGTAAGAGTGAGAATATATGTATGTGAGAGGAGAATATATGCATGTGAGAGGAGAATACACGTATGTAAGAGTGAGAATATATGTATGTGAGAGTGAGAATATATGCATGTGAGAGGAGAATACACGTATGTAAGAGTGAGAATATACGTATGTGAGAGGAGAATATATGCATGTTAAAGGAGAATATACGTATGTAAGAGTGAGAATATATGTATGTGAGAGGAGAATACACGTATGTAAGAGTGAGAATATATGTATGTGAGAGTGAGAATATATGCATGTTAAAGGAGAATATACGTATGTCAGAGTGAGAATATATGCATGTGAGAGGAGAATACACGTATGTAAGAGTGAGAATATATGTATGTGAGAGGAGAATATATGCATGTTAAAGGAGAATATACGTATGTAAGAGTGAGAATATATGCATGTGAGAGGAGAATACACGTATGTAAGAGTGAGAATATATGTATGTGAGAGTGAGAATATATGCATGTTAAAGGAGAATATACGTATGTCAGAGTGAGAATATATGCATGTGAGAGGAGAATACACGTATGTAAGAGTGAGAATATACGTATGTGAGAGGAGAATATATGCATGTTAAAGGAGAATATACGTATGTAAGAGTGAGAATATATGCATGTGAGAGGAGAATACACGTATGTAAGAGTGAGAATATATGTATGTGAGAGTGAGAATATATGCATGTTAAAGGAGAATATACGTATGTCAGAGTGAGAATATATGCATGTGAGAGGAGAATATACGTATGTGAGAGTGAGAATATATGTATGTGAGAGGAGAATATACGTACGTGAGAGTGAGAATATATGTATGTGAGAGAATATACGTATGTGAGAGGAGAATATATGCATGTGAGAGGAGAAGAAATGTATGTGAGTGAGAATATATGCATGTGAGAGTAGAATATACGTATGTAAGAGGAGAATATATGCATGTGAGAGGAGAATATATGTATGTGAGAGTGAGAATATATGTATGTGAGAGGAGAATACACCTATGTGAGAGTGAGAGTATATGCATGTGAGAGGAGAATATACGTATGTGAGAGTGAGAATATATGTATGTGAGAGGAGAATATATGCCTGTGAGAGGAGAATATATGCATGTGAGAGGAGAATATACGTATGTGAGAGGAGAATATATGCATGTGAGAGGAGAATATATGTACGTGAGTGAGAATTTATGCATGTGAGAGGAGAATATATGCATGTGAGAGGAGAATATACGTATGTGAGAGTGAGAATATACGTATGTGAGAGTGAGAATATATGCATGTGAGAGGAGAATAAACGTATGTGAGTGTGAGAATATATGCATGTGAGAGGAGAATAAACGTATGTGAGAGTGAGAATATATGCATGTGAGAGGAGAATATACATATGAGTGGGAGAAAATATGCATGTGAGAGGAGAATATATGTATGTGAGAGGAGAATATACCTATGTGAGAGTGAGAATATATGCATGTGAGAGGAGAATATACGTATGTGAGAGTGAGAATATACGTATGTGAGAGGAGAATATATGTATGTGAGAGGAGAATAAACGTATGTGAGTGTGAGAATATATGCATGTGAGAGGAGAATAAACGTATGTGAGAGTGAGAATATATGCATGTGAGAGGAGAATATACCTATGTGAGAGTGAGAGTATATGCATGTGAGAGGAGAATATACGTATGTGAGAGTGAGATTATACGTATGTGAGAGTGAGAATATACGTATGTGAGAGTGAGAATATATGCATGTGAGAGGAGAATATATGCATGTGAGAGGAGAATATATGTATGTGAGAGTGAGAAGATATGCATGTGAGAGGAGAATATACGTATGTGAGAGGAGAATGTATGCATGTGAGAGGAGAATATATGTATGTGAGAGTGAGAAGATATGCATGTGAGAGGAGAATATACGTATGTGAGAGTGAGAATATATGCATGTGATAGGAGAATATACATATGAGAGTGAGAATATATGCATGTGAGAGGAGAATATACGTATGTGAGAGTGAGAATATATGCATGTGAGAGGAGAATATACGTATGTGAGAGTGAGAATATATGTATGTGAGAGTGAGAATATTTGTATGTGAGAGTGAGAATATATGCATGTGAGAGGAGAATATACGTATGTGAGATTGAGAATATACGTATGTGAGAGGAGAATATACGTATGTGAGAGGAGAATATACATATGTGAGAGGAGAATATACGGATGTGAGAGTGAGAAGATATGCATGTGAGAGGAGAATATACGTATGTGAGAGTGAGAATATATGCATGTGAGAGGAGAATATATGTATGTGAGAGTGAGAATATATGCATGAGAGAGGAGAATATACCTATGTGAGAGTGAGAGTATATGCATGTGAGAGGAGAATATACGTATGTGAGAGTGAGATTATACGTATGTGAGAGTGAGAATATACGTATGTGAGAGTGAGAATATATGCATGTGAGAGGAGAATATATGCATGTGAGAGGAGAATATATGTATGTGAGAGTGAGAAGATATGCATGTGAGAGGAGAATATACGTATGTGAGAGGAGAATGTATGCATGTGAGAGGAGAATATATGTATGTGAGAGTGAGAAGATATGCATGTGAGAGGAGAATATACGTATGTGAGACTGAGAATATATGCATGTGATAGGAGAATATACATATGAGAGTGAGAATATACGCATGTGAGAGGAGAATATACGTATGTGAGAGTGAGAATATATGCATGTGAGAGGAGAATACAAGTATGTGAGAGTGAGAATATACGTATGTGAGAGGAGAATATATGTATGTGAGAGGAGAATGTATGTATGTGAGAGGAGAATATACATATGTGAGAGGAGAATATATGCATGTGAGAGGAGAATACAAGTATGTGAGAGTGAGAATATACGTATGTGAGAGGAGAATGTATGTATGTGAGAGGAGAATATATGCATGTGAGAGGAGAATATACATATGTGAGAGGAGAATATATGCATGTGAGAGTGAGAATATACGTATGTGAGAGGAGAATATATGTATGTGAGAGGAGAATGTATGTATGTGAGAGGAGAATATACATATGTGAGAGGAGAATATATGCATGTGAGAGGAGAATACAAGTATGTGAGAGTGAGAATATACGTATGTGAGAGGAGAATGTATGTATGTGAGAGGAGAATATATGCATGTGAGAGGAGAATATACATATGTGAGAGGAGAATACAAGTATGTGAGAGTGAGAATATACGTATGTGAGAGGAGAATATATGTATGTGAGAGGAGAATGTATGTATGTGAGAGGAGAATATACATATGTGAGAGGAGAATATATGCATGTGAGAGGAGAATACAAGTATGTGAGAGTGAGAATATACGTATGTGAGAGGAGAATGTATGTATGTGAGAGGAGAATATATGCATGTGAGAGGAGAATATACATATGTGAGAGGAGAATATATGCATGTGAGAGGAGAATACAAGTATGTGAGAGTGAGAATATACGTATGTGAGAGTGAGAATATATGTATGTGAGAGTGAGAATATATGCATGTGAGAGAATATACGTATGTGAGAGTGAGAATATAAGTATGTGAGAGTGAGAATATACATATGTGAGAGGAGAATATACGTATGTGAGAGTGAGAATATACGTATGTGAGAGCGAGAATATATGCATGTGAGAGGAGAATATATGCATGTCAGAGGAGAATATATGTATGTCAGAGTGAGAATATATGCATGTGAGAGGAGAATATACGTATGTGAGAGGAGAATATATGCATGTGAGAGGAGAATATATGTATGTGAGAGTGAGAATATATGCATGTGAGAGGAGAATATACGTATGTGAGAGTGAGAATATATGCATGTGAGAGGAGAATGTACGTATGTGAGAGTGAGAAAATATGCATGTGAGAGGAGAATATACGTATGTGAGAGTGAGAATATATGTATGTGAGAGGAGAATATACGGATGTGAGAGGAGAATATATGTATGCGAGAGGAGAATATATGCATCTGAGAGGACAATATATGTATGTGAGTGAGAATATATGCATGTGAGAGGAGAATATACATATGAGAGTGAGAAAATATGCATGTGAGAGGAGAATATATGTATGAGAGAGTGAGAATATATGCATGTCAGAGGAGAATATATGTATGTGAGAGGAGAATGTATGTATGTGAGAGGAGAATATACGTATGTGAGAGGAGAATATATGCATGTGAGAGGAGAATATACGTATGTGAGAGTGAGAATATATGTATGTGAGAGGGAGAATATATGCATGTGAGAGGAGAATATACGTATGTGAGAGTGAGAATATATGTATGTGAGAGGAGAATATATGCATGTGAGAGGAGAATATATGTATGTGAGTGAGAATATATGCATGTGAGAGGAGAATATACATATGTAAGAGGAGAATATATCTATGTGAGTGAGAATATATGCATGTGAGAGGAGAATATATCTATGTGAGAGTGAGAATATATGCATGTGAGAGGAGAATATACCTATGTGAGAGTGAGAGTATATGCATGTGAGAGGAGAATATACGTATGTGAGACTGAGAATATATGTATGTGAGAGTGAGAATATATGCCTGTGAGAGTAGAATATATGCATGTGAGAGGAGAATATACGTATGTGAGAGGAGAATATATGCATGTGAGAGGAGAATATACGTATGTGAGAGTGAGAATATACGTATGTGAGAGTGAGAATATATGCATGTGAGAGGAGAATATACATATGAGAGTGAGAAAATATGCATGTGAGAGGAGAATATACGTATGTGAGAGTGAGAATATATGCATGTGAGGGGAGAATATATGTATGTGAGAGGAGAATGTATGTATGTGAGAGGAGAATATACGTATGTGAGAGGAGAATATATGCATGTGAGAGGAGAATATACGTATGTGAGAGGAGAATATATGCATGTGAGAGGAGAATATACGTATGTGAGAGTGAGAATATATGTATGTGAGAGGGAGAATATATGCATGTGAGAGGAGAATATACGTATGTGAGAGTGAGAATATATGTATGTGAGAGGGAGAATATATGCATGTGAGAGGAGAATATACGTATGTGAGAGTGAGAATATATGCATGTGAGAGAATATACGTATGTGAGAGTGAGAATATACGTATGTGAGAGTGAGAATATACATATGTGAGAGTGAGAATATACGTATGTGAGAGTGAGAATATACGTATGTGAGAGTGAGAATATACATATGTGAGAGTGAGAATACACGTATGTGAGAGCGAGAATATATGCATGTGAGAGGAGAATATATGTATGTCAGAGTGAGAATATATGCATGTGAGAGGAGAATATACGTATGTGAGAGGAGAATATATGCATGTGAGAGGAGAATATACGTATGTGAGAGTGAGAATATACGTATGTGAGAGTGAGAATATATGCATGTGAGAGGAGAATATACATATGAGAGTGAGAAAATATGCATGTGAGAGGAGAATATACATATGAGAGAGTGAGAATATATGCATGTCAGAGGAGAATATATGTATGTGAGAGGAGAATGTATGTATGTGAGAGGAGAATATACGTATGTGAGAGGAGAATATATGCATGTGAGAGGAGAATATACGTATGTGAGAGTGAGAATATATGTATGTGTGAGGGAGAATATATGCATGTGAGAGGAGAATATACGTATGTGAGAGTGAGAATATATGTATGTGAGAGGGAGAATATATGCATGTGAGAGGAGAATATACGTATGTGAGAGTGAGAATATATGCATGTGAGAGAATATACGTATGTGGGAGTGAGAATATACGTATGTGAGAGTGAGAATATACATATGTGAGAGGAGAATATACGTATGTGAGAGTGAGAATATACATATGTGAGAGTGAGAACATACGTATGTGAGAGTGAGAATATATGCATGTGAGAGGAGAATATACGTATGTGAGAGCGAGAATATATGCATGTGAGAGGAGAATATATGTATGTCAGAGTGAGAATATATGCATGTGAGAGGAGAATATACGTATGTGAGAGGAGAATATATGCATGTGAGAGGAGAATATACGTATGTGAGAGTGAGAATATACCTATGTGAGAGTGAGAATATATGCATGTGAGAGGAGAATATACGTATGTGAGATTGAGAATATATGCATGTGAGAGGAGAATATACGTATGTGAGAGGAGAATATATGTATGTGAGAGGAGAATATATTTATGTGAGAGGAGAATGTATGTAGTGAGAGGAGAATATACGTTTGTGAGAGTGAGAATATATGCATGTGAGAGGAGAATATACGTATGTGAGAGGAGAAAATATGTATGTGACAGGAGAATATATGTATGTGAAAGGAGAATATATGCATGTGAGAGGAGAATATACGTATGTGAGAGTGAGAATATACGTATGTCAGAGGAGAATATATGCATGTGAGAGGAGAATATACGTATGTGAGAGTGAGAATATACGTATGTGAGAGGAGAAAATATGCATGTGAGAGGAGAATGTACGTATGTGAGAGTGAGAATATATGCCTGTGAGAGGAGAATATATGCATGTGAGAGGAGAATATACGTATGTGAGAGTGAGAATATATGCATGTGAGAGGAGAATGTACGTATGTGAGAGTGAGAAAATATGCATGTGAGAGGAGAATATACGTATGTGAGAGTGAGAATATATGTATGTGAGAGGAGAATATACGAATGTGAGAGGAGAATATATGCATGTGAGAGGAGAATATATATGCATGTGAGAGGAGAATATACGTATGTGAGAGGAGAAAATATGTATGTGAGAGGAGAATATATGTATGTGAGAGTGAGAATATACGTATGTGAGAGAATATACGTGTGTGAGAGGAGAATATATGCATGTGAGAGGAGAATATATGCATGTGAGTGGAGAATATACGTATGTGAGAGGAGAAAATATGTATGTGAGAGGAGAATATACGCACGTGAGAGTGAGAATATATGTATGTGAGAGAATATACGTGTGTGAGAGGAGAATATATGCATGTGAGAGGAGAATATATGTATGTGAGTGAGAATATATGCATGTGAGAGGAGAATATACGTATGTAAGAGGAGAATATATCTATGTGAGTGAGAATATATGCATGTGAGAGGAGAATATACCTATGTGAGAGGAGAATATATGTATGTGAGAGTGAGAATATATGCATGTGAGAGGAGAATATACCTATGTGAGAGTGAGAGTATATGCATGTGAGAGGAGAATATACGTATGTGAGAGTGAGAATATACGTATGTGAGAGTGAGAATATATGCCTGTGAGAGGAGAATATATGCATGTGAGAGGAGAATATACGTATGTGAGAGCGAGAATATATGCATGTGAGAGGAGAATATATGTATGTCAGAGTGAGAATATATGCATGTGAGAGGAGAATATACGTATGTGAGAGGAGAATATATGCATGTGAGAGGAGAATATACGTATGTGAGAGTGAGAATATACGTATGTGAGAGTGAGAATATATGCATGTGAGAGGAGAATATAACTATGTGAGATTGAGAATATATGCATGTGAGGGGAGAATATACGTATGTGAGAGGAGAATATATGTATGTGAGAGGAGAATATATTTATGTGAGAGGAGAATGTATGTAGTGAGAGGAGAATATACGTATGTGAGAGTGAGAATATACGTATGTGAGAGTGAGAATATATGCATGTGAGAGGAGAATATACATATGAGAGTGAGAAAATATGCATGTGAGAGGAGAATATACGTATGTGAGAGTGAGAATATATGCATGTGAGGGGAGAATATATGTATGTGAGAGGAGAATGTATGTATGTGAGAGGAGAATATACGTATGTGAGAGGAGAATATATGCATGTGAGAGGAGAATATACGTATGTGAGAGGAGAATATATGCATGTGAGAGGAGAATATACGTATGTGAGAGTGAGAATATATGTATGTGAGAGGGAGAATATATGCATGTGAGAGGAGAATATACGTATGTGAGAGTGAGAATATATGTATGTGAGAGGGAGAATATATGCATGTGAGAGGAGAATATACGTATGTGAGAGTGAGAATATATGCATGTGAGAGGAGAATATACGTATGTGAGAGTGAGAATATACGTATGTGAGAGCGAGAATATATGCATGTGAGAGGAGAATATACGTATGTGAGAGTGAGAATATATGCATGTGAGAGGAGAATATACGTATGTGAGAGGAGAATATATGTATGTGAGAGGAGAATGTATGTATGTGAGTCGAGAATATACGAATGTGAGAGGAGAATATATGCATGTGAGAGGAGAATATATGCATGTGAGAGGAGAATATACGTATGTGATAGGAGAAAATATGTATGTGACAGGAGAATATACGTATGTGAAAGGAGAATATATGCATGTGAGAGGAGAATATACGTATGTGAGAGTGAGAATATAGGTATGTGAGAGGAGAATATATGCATGTGAGAGGAGAATGTACGTATGTGAGAGTGAGAATATACGTATGTGAGAGGAGAATATATGCATGTGAGAGGAGAATATACGTATGTGAGAGTGAGAATATACGTATGTGAGAGGAGAATATATGCATGTGATAGGAGAATGTACGTATGTGAGAGTGAGAAAATATGCATGTGAGAGGAGAATATACGTATGTGAGAGTGATAATATATGCCTGTGAGAGGAGAATATATGCATGTGAGAGGAGAATATACGTATGTGAGAGTGAGAATATATGCATGTGAGAGGAGAATGTACGTATGTGAGAGTGAGAAAATATGCATGTGAGAGGAGAATATACGTATGTGAGAGTGAGAATATATGTATGTGAGAGGAGAATAAACGCACGTGAGAGTGAGAATATATGTATGTGAGAGAATATAAGTGTGTGAGAGGAGAATATATGCATGTGAGAGGAGAATATATGTATGTGAGTGAGAATATATGCATGTGAGAGGAGAATATACGTATGTAAGAGGAGAATATATCTATGTGAGTGAGAATATATGCATGTGAGACGAGAATATATGTATGTGAGAGTGAGAATATATGCATGTGAGAGGAGAATATACGTATGTAAGAGGAGAATATATCTATGTGAGTGAGAGTATTTGCATGTGAGAGGAGAATATACGTATGTGAGAGTGAGAATATACGTATGTGAGAGTGAGAATATATGCATGTGAGAGGAGAATATACATATGAGAGTGAGAAAATATGCATGTGAGAGGAGAATATACGTATGTGAGAGTGAGAATATATGCATGTGAGGGGAGAATATATGTATGTGAGAGGAGAATATACGTATGTAAGAGGAGAATATATCTATGTGAGTGAGAGTATTTGCATGTGAGAGGAGAATATACGTATGTGAGAGTGAGAATATACGTATGTGAGAGTGAGAATATATGCATGTGAGAGGAGAATATACATATGAGAGTGAGAAAATATGCATGTGAGAGGAGAATATACGTATGTGAGAGTGAGAATATATGCATGTGAGGGGAGAATATATGTATGTGAGAGGAGAATGTATGTATGTGAGAGGAGAATATACGTATGTGAGAGGAGAATATATGCATGTGAGAGGAGAATATACGTATGTGAGAGGAGAATATATGCACGTGAGAGGAGAATATACGTATGTGAGAGTGAGAATATATGTATGTGAGAGGGAGAATATATGCATGTGAGAGGAGAATATACGTATGTGAGAGTGAGAATATATGTATGTGAGAGAGAGAATATATGCATGTGAGAGGAGAATATACGTATGTGAGAGTGAGAATATATGCATGTGAGAGAATATACGTATGTGAGAGTGAGAATATACGTATGTGAGAGTGAGAATATACATATGTGAGAGTGAGAATATACGTATGTGAGAGTGAGAATATATGCATGTGAGAGGAGAATATACGTATGTGAGAGTGAGAATATATGTATGTGAGAGCGAGAATATATGCATGTGAGAGGAGAATATATGTATGTCAGAGTGAGAATATATGCATGTGAGAGGAGAATATACGTATGTGAGAGGAGAATATATGCATGTGAGAGGAGAATATACGTATGTGAGAGTGAGAATATACGTATGTGAGAGTGAGAATATATGCATGTGAGAGGAGAATATACGTATGTGAGATTGAGAATATATGCATGTGAGAGGAGAATATACGTATGTGAGAGGAGAATATATGTATGTGAGAGGAGAATATACGTATGTGAGAGGAGAATATATTTATGAGAGAGGAGAGTATACGTATGTGAGAGAGAGAAAATACGTATGTGAGAGTGAGAATATACGTATGTGAGAGGAGAATATACGTATGTGAGAGGAGAATATATGCATGTGAGAGGAGAATACAAGTATGTGAGAGTGAGAATATACGTATGTGAGAGGAGAATATATGTATGTGAGAGGAGAATGTATGTATGTGAGAGGAGAATATACATATGTGAGAGGAGAATATATGCATGTGAGAGGAGAATACAAGTATGTGAGAGTGAGAATATACGTATGTGAGAGGAGAATGTATGTATGTGAGAGGAGAATATATGCATGTGAGAGGAGAATATACATATGTGAGAGGAGAATATATGCATGTGAGAGTGAGAATATACGTATGTGAGAGGAGAATATATGTATGTGAGAGGAGAATGTATGTATGTGAGAGGAGAATATACATATGTGAGAGGAGAATATATGCATGTGAGAGGAGAATACAAGTATGTGAGAGTGAGAATATACGTATGTGAGAGGAGAATGTATGTATGTGAGAGGAGAATATATGCATGTGAGAGGAGAATATACATATGTGAGAGGAGAATACAAGTATGTGAGAGTGAGAATATACGTATGTGAGAGGAGAATATATGTATGTGAGAGGAGAATGTATGTATGTGAGAGGAGAATATACATATGTGAGAGGAGAATATATGCATGTGAGAGGAGAATACAAGTATGTGAGAGTGAGAATATACGTATGTGAGAGGAGAATGTATGTATGTGAGAGGAGAATATATGCATGTGAGAGGAGAATATACATATGTGAGAGGAGAATATATGCATGTGAGAGGAGAATACAAGTATGTGAGAGTGAGAATATACGTATGTGAGAGTGAGAATATATGTATGTGAGAGTGAGAATATATGCATGTGAGAGAATATACGTATGTGAGAGTGAGAATATAAGTATGTGAGAGTGAGAATATACATATGTGAGAGGAGAATATACGTATGTGAGAGTGAGAATATACGTATGTGAGAGCGAGAATATATGCATGTGAGAGGAGAATATATGCATGTCAGAGGAGAATATATGTATGTCAGAGTGAGAATATATGCATGTGAGAGGAGAATATACGTATGTGAGAGGAGAATATATGCATGTGAGAGGAGAATATATGTATGTGAGAGTGAGAATATATGCATGTGAGAGGAGAATATACGTATGTGAGAGTGAGAATATATGCATGTGAGAGGAGAATGTACGTATGTGAGAGTGAGAAAATATGCATGTGAGAGGAGAATATACGTATGTGAGAGTGAGAATATATGTATGTGAGAGGAGAATATACGGATGTGAGAGGAGAATATATGTATGCGAGAGGAGAATATATGCATCTGAGAGGACAATATATGTATGTGAGTGAGAATATATGCATGTGAGAGGAGAATATACATATGAGAGTGAGAAAATATGCATGTGAGAGGAGAATATATGTATGAGAGAGTGAGAATATATGCATGTCAGAGGAGAATATATGTATGTGAGAGGAGAATGTATGTATGTGAGAGGAGAATATACGTATGTGAGAGGAGAATATATGCATGTGAGAGGAGAATATACGTATGTGAGAGTGAGAATATATGTATGTGAGAGGGAGAATATATGCATGTGAGAGGAGAATATACGTATGTGAGAGTGAGAATATATGTATGTGAGAGGAGAATATATGCATGTGAGAGGAGAATATATATATGTGAGTGAGAATATATGCATGTGAGAGGAGAATATACATATGTAAGAGGAGAATATATCTATGTGAGTGAGAATATATGCATGTGAGAGGAGAATATATCTATGTGAGAGTGAGAATATATGCATGTGAGAGGAGAATATACCTATGTGAGAGTGAGAGTATATGCATGTGAGAGGAGAATATACGTATGTGAGACTGAGAATATATGTATGTGAGAGTGAGAATATATGCCTGTGAGAGGAGAATATATGCATGTGAGAGGAGAATATACGTATGTGAGAGGAGAATATATGCATGTGAGAGGAGAATATACGTATGTGAGAGTGAGAATATACGTATGTGAGAGTGAGAATATATGCATGTGAGAGGAGAATATACATATGAGAGTGAGAAAATATGCATGTGAGAGGAGAATATACGTATGTGAGAGTGAGAATATATGCATGTGAGGGGAGAATATATGTATGTGAGAGGAGAATGTATGTATGTGAGAGGAGAATATAGGTATGTGAGAGGAGAATATATGCATGTGAGAGGAGAATATACGTATGTGAGAGGAGAATATATGCATGTGAGAGGAGAATATACGTATGTGAGAGTGAGAATATATGTATGTGAGAGGGAGAATATATGCATGTGAGAGGAGAATATACGTATGTGAGAGTGAGAATATATGTATGTGAGAGGGAGAATATATGCATGTGAGAGGAGAATATACGTATGTGAGAGTGAGAATATATGCATGTGAGAGAATATACGTATGTGAGAGTGAGAATATACGTATGTGAGAGTGAGAATATACATATGTGAGAGTGAGAATATACGTATGTGAGAGTGAGAATATACGTATGTGAGAGTGAGAATATACATATGTGAGAGTGAGAATACACGTATGTGAGAGCGAGAATATATGCATGTGAGAGGAGAATATATGTATGTCAGAGTGAGAATATATGCATGTGAGAGGAGAATATATGCATGTGAGAGGAGAATATACGTATGTGAGAGTGAGAATATACGTATGTGAGAGTGAGAATATATGCATGTGAGAGGAGAATATACATATGAGAGTGAGAAAATATGCATGTGAGAGGAGAATATACGTATGAGAGAGTGAGAATATATGCATGTCAGAGGAGAATATATGTATGTGAGAGGAGAATGTATGTATGTGAGAGGAGAATATACGTATGTGAGAGGAGAATATATGCATGTGAGAGGAGAATATACGTATGTGAGAGTGAGAATATATGTATGTGTGAGGGAGAATATATGCATGTGAGAGGAGAATATACGTATGTGAGAGTGAGAATATATGTATGTGAGAGGGAGAATATATGCATGTGAGAGGAGAATATACGTATGTGAGAGTGAGAATATATGCATGTGAGAGAATATACGTATGTGGGAGTGAGAATATACGTATGTGAGAGTGAGAATATACATATGTGAGAGGAGAATATACGTATGTGACAGTGAGAATATACATATGTGAGAGTGAGAACATACGTATGTGAGAGTGAGAATATATGCATGTGAGAGGAGAATATACGTATGTGAGAGCGAGAATATATGCATGTGAGAGTGAGAATATACATATGTGAGAGGAGAATATATGTATGTGAGAGGAGAATGTATGTATGTGAGAGGAGAATATACATATGTGAGAGGAGAATATATGCATGTGAGAGGAGAATACAAGTATGTGAGAGTGAGAATATACGTATGTGAGAGGAGAATGTATGTATGTGAGAGGAGAATATATGCATGTGAGAGGAGAATATACATATGTGAGAGGAGAATACAAGTATGTGAGAGTGAGAATATACGTATGTGAGAGGAGAATATATGTATGTGAGAGGAGAATGTATGTATGTGAGAGGAGAATATACATATGTGAGAGGAGAATATATGCATGTGAGAGGAGAATACAAGTATGTGAGAGTGAGAATATACGTATGTGAGAGGAGAATGTATGTATGTGAGAGGAGAATATATGCATGTGAGAGGAGAATATACATATGTGAGAGGAGAATATATGCATGTGAGAGGAGAATACAAGTATGTGAGAGTGAGACTATACGTATGTGAGAGTGAGAATATATGTATGTGAGAGTGAGAATATATGCATGTGAGAGAATATACGTATGTGAGAGTGAGAATATAAGTATGTGAGAGTGAGAATATACATATGTGAGAGGAGAATATACGTATGTGAGAGTGAGAATATACGTATGTGAGAGCGAGAATATATGCATGTGAGAGGAGAATATATGCATGTCAGAGTGAGAATATATGCATGTGAGAGGAGAATATACGTATGTGAGAGGAGAATATATGCATGTGAGAGGAGAATATATGTATGTGAGAGTGAGAATATATGCATGTGAGAGGAGAATATACGTATGTGAGAGTGAGAATATATGCATGTGAGAGGAGAATGTACGTATGTGAGAGTGAGAAAATATGCATGTGAGAGGAGAATATACGTATGTGAGAGGAGAATATATGTATGCGAGAGGAGAATATACGGATGTGAGAGGAGAATATATGTATGCGAGAGGAGAATATATGCATCTGAGAGGACAATATATGTATGTGAGTGAGAATATATGCATGTGAGAGGAGAATATACATATGAGAGTGAGAAAATATGCATGTGAGAGGAGAATATATGTATGAGAGAGTGAGAATATATGCATGTCAGAGGAGAATATATGTATGTGAGAGGAGAATGTATGTATGTGAGAGGAGAATATACGTATGTGAGAGGAGAATATACGTATGTGAGAGTGAGAATATATGTATGTGAGAGGGAGAATATATGCATGTGAGAGGAGAATATACGTATGTGAGAGTGAGAATATATGTATGTGAGAGGAGAATATATGCATGTGAGAGGAGAATATATGTATGTGAGTGAGAATATATGCATGTGAGAGGAGAATATACATATGTAAGAGGAGAATATATCTATGTGAGTGAGAATATATGCATGTGAGAGGAGAATATATCTATGTGAGAGTGAGAATATATGCATGTGAGAGGAGAATATACCTATGTGAGAGTGAGAGTATATGCATGTGAGAGGAGAATATACGTATGTGAGACTGAGAATATATGTATGTGAGAGTGAGAATATATGCCTGTGAGAGGAGAATATATGCATGTGAGAGGAGAATATACGTATGTGAGAGGAGAATATATGCATGTGAGAGGAGAATATACGTATGTGAGAGTGAGAATATACGTATGTGAGAGTGAGAATATATGCATGTGAGAGGAGAATATACATATGAGAGTGAGAAAATATGCATGTGAGAGGAGAATATACGTATGTGAGAGTGAGAATATATGCATGTGAGGGGAGAATATATGTATGTGAGAGGAGAATGTATGTATGTGAGAGGAGAATATAGGTATGTGAGAGGAGAATATATGCATGTGAGAGGAGAATATGCGTATGTGAGAGGAGAATATATGCATGTGAGAGGAGAATATACGTATGTGAGAGTGAGAATATATGTATGTGAGAGGGAGAATATATGCATGTGAGAGGAGAATATACGTATGTGAGAGTGAGAATATATGTATGTGAGAGGGAGAATATATGCATGTGAGAGGAGAATATACGTATGTGAGAGTGAGAATATATGCATGTGAGAGAATATACGTATGTGAGAGTGAGAATATACGTATGTGAGAGTGAGAATATACATATGTGAGAGTGAGAATATACGTATGTGAGAGTGAGAATATACGTATGTGAGAGTGAGAATATACATATGTGAGAGTGAGAATACACGTATGTGAGAGCGAGAATATATGCATGTGAGAGGAGAATATATGTATGTCAGAGTGAGAATATATGCATGTGAGAGGAGAATATACGTATGTGAGAGGAGAATATATGCATGTGAGAGGAGAATATACGTATGTGAGAGTGAGAATATACGTATGTGAGAGTGAGAATATATGCATGTGAGAGGAGAATATACATATGAGAGTGAGAAAATATGCATGTGAGAGGAGAATATACGTATGAGAGAGTGAGAATATATGCATGTCAGAGGAGAATATATGTATGTGAGAGGAGAATGTATGTATGTGAGAGGAGAATATACGTATGTGAGAGGAGAATATATGCATGTGAGAGGAGAATATACGTATGTGAGAGTGAGAATATATGTATGTGTGAGGGAGAATATATGCATGTGAGAGGAGAATGTACGTATGTGAGAGTGAGAATATATGTATGTGAGAGGGAGAATATATGCATGTGAGAGGAGAATATACGTATGTGAGAGTGAGAATATATGCATGTGAGAGAATATACGTATGTGGGAGTGAGAATATACGTATGTGAGAGTGAGAATATACATATGTGAGAGGAGAATATACGTATGTGACAGTGAGAATATACATATGTGAGAGTGAGAACATACGTATGTGAGAGTGAGAATATATGCATGTGAGAGGAGAATATACGTATGTGAGAGCGAGAATATATGCATGTGAGAGGAGAATATATGTATGTCAGAGTGAGAATATATGCATGTGAGAGGAGAATATACGTATGTGAGAGGAGAATATATGCATGTGAGAGGAGAATATACGTATGTGAGAGTGAGAATATACGTATGTGAGAGTGAGAATATATGCATGTGAGAGGAGAATATACGTATGTGAGATTGAGAATATATGCATGTGAGAGGAGAATATACGTATGTGAGAGGAGAATATATGTATGTGAGAGGAGAATATATTTATGTGAGAGGAGAATGTATGTAGTGAGAGGAGAATATACGTTTGTGAGAGTGAGAATATATGCATGTGAGAGGAGAATATACGTATGTGAGAGGAGAAAATATGTATGTGACAGGAGAATATATGTATGTGAAAGGAGAATATATGCATGTGAGAGGAGAATATACGTATGTGAGAGTGAGAATATACGTATGTCAGAGGAGAATATATGCATGTGAGAGGAGAATATACGTATGTGAGAGTGAGAATATACGGATGTGAGAGGAGAAAATATGCATGTGAGAGGAGAATGTACGTATGTGAGAGTGAGAATATATGCCTGTGAGAGGAGAATATATGCATGTGAGAGGAGAATATACGTATGTGAGAGTGAGAATATATGCATGTGAGAGGAGAATGTACGTATGTGAGAGTGAGAAAATATGCATGTGAGAGGAGAATATACGTATGTGAGAGTGAGAATATATGTATGTGAGAGGAGAATATACGAATGTGAGAGGAGAATATATGCATGTGAGAGGAGAATATATATGCATGTGAGAGGAGAATATACGTATGTGAGAGGAGAAAATATGTATGTGAGAGGAGAATATATGTATGTGAGAGTGAGAATATACGTATGTGAGAGAATATACGTGTGTGAGAGGAGAAAATATTGCATGTGAGAGGAGAATATATGCATGTGAGTGGAGAATATACGTATGTGAGAGGAGAAAATATGTATGTGAGAGGAGAATATACGCACGTGAGAGTGAGAATATATGTATGTGAGAGAATATACGTGTGTGAGAGGAGAATATATGCATGTGAGAGGAGAATATATGTATGTGAGTGAGAATATATGCATGTGAGAGGAGAATATACGTATGTAAGAGGAGAATATATCTATGTGAGTGAGAATATATGCATGTGAGAGGAGAATATACCTATGTGAGAGGAGAATATATGTATGTGAGAGTGAGAATATATGCATGTGAGAGGAGAATATACCTATGTGAGAGTGAGAGTATATGCATGTGAGAGGAGAATATACGTATGTGAGAGTGAGAATATACGTATGTGAGAGTGAGAATATATGCCTGTGAGAGGAGAATATATGCATGTGAGAGGAGAATATACGTATGTGAGAGCGAGAATATATGCATGTGAGAGGAGAATATATGTATGTCAGAGTGAGAATATATGCATGTGAGAGGAGAATATACGTATGTGAGAGCAGAATATATGCATGTGAGAGGAGAATATACGTATGTGAGAGTGAGAATATACGTATGTGAGAGTGAGAATATATGCATGTGAGAGGAGAATATACGTATGTGAGATTGAGAATATATGCATGTGAGGGGAGAATATACGTATGTGAGAGGAGAATATATGTATGTGAGAGGAGAATATATTTATGTGAGAGGAGAATGTATGTAGTGAGAGGAGAATATACGTATGTGAGAGTGAGAATATACGTATGTGAGAGTGAGAATATATGCATGTGAGAGGAGAATATACATATGAGAGTGAGAAAATATGCATGTGAGAGGAGAATATACGTATGTGAGAGTGAGAATATATGCATGTGAGGGGAGAATATATGTATGTGAGAGGAGAATGTATGTATGTGAGAGGAGAATATACGTATGTGAGAGGAGAATATATGCATGTGAGAGGAGAATATACGTATGTGAGAGGAGAATATATGCATGTGAGAGGAGAATATACGTATGTGAGAGTGAGAATATATGTATGTGAGAGGGAGAATATATGCATGTGAGAGGAGAATATACGTATGTGAGAGTGAGAATATATGGATGTGAGAGGGAGAATATATGCATGAGAGAGGAGAATATACGTATGTGAGAGTGAGAATATATGCATGTGAGAGGAGAATATACGTATGTGAGAGTGAGAATATACGTATGTGAGAGCGAGAATATATGCATGTGAGAGGAGAATATACGTATGTGAGAGTGAGAATATATGCATGTGAGAGGAGAATATACGTATGTGAGAGGAGAATATATGTATGTGAGAGGAGAATGTATGTATGTGAGTCGAGAATATACGAATGTGAGAGGAGAATATATGCATGTGAGAGGAGAATATATGCATGTGAGAGGAGAATATACGTATGTGATAGGAGAAAATATGTATGTGACAGGAGAATATACGTATGTGAAAGGAGAATATATGCATGTGAGAGGAGAATATACGTATGTGAGAGTGAGAATATAGGTATGTGAGAGGAGAATATATGCATGTGAGAGGAGAATGTACGTATGTGAGAGTGAGAATATACGTATGTGAGAGGAGAATATATGCATGTGAGAGGAGAATATACGTATGTGAGAGTGAGAATATACGTATGTGAGAGGAGAATATATGCATGTGATAGGAGAATGTACGTATGTGAGAGTGAGAAAATATGCATGTGAGAGGAGAATATACGTATGTGAGAGTGATAATATATGCCTGTGAGAGGAGAATATATGCATGTGAGAGGAGAATATACGTATGTGAGAGTGAGAATATATGCATGTGAGAGGAGAATGTACGCATGTGAGAGTGAGAAAATATGCATGTGAGAGGAGAATATACGTATGTGAGAGTGAGAATATATGTATGTGAGAGGAGAATAAACGCACGTGAGAGTGAGAATATATGTATGTGAGAGAATATATGTGTGTGAGAGGAGAATATATGCATGTGAGAGGAGAATATATGTATGTGAGTGAGAATATATGCATGTGAGAGGAGAATATACGTATGTAAGAGGAGAATATATCTATGTGAGTGAGAATATATGCATGTGAGACGAGAATATATGTATGTGAGAGTGAGAATATATGCATGTGAGAGGAGAATATACGTATGTAAGAGGAGAATATATCTATGTGAGTGAGAGTATTTGCATGTGAGAGGAGAATATACGTATGTGAGAGTGAGAATATACGTATGTGAGAGTGAGAATATATGCATGTGAGAGGAGAATATACATATGAGAGTGAGAAAATATGCATGTGAGAGGAGAATATACGTATGTGAGAGTGAGAATATATGCATGTGAGGGGAGAATATATGTATGTGAGAGGAGAATATACGTATGTAAGAGGAGAATATATCTATGTGAGTGAGAGTATTTGCATGTGAGAGGAGAATATACGTATGTGAGAGTGAGAATATACGTATGTGAGAGTGAGAATATATGCATGTGAGAGGAGAATATACATATGAAAGTGAGAAAATATGCATGTGAGAGGAGAATATACGTATGTGAGAGTGAGAATATATGCATGTGAGGGGAGAATATATGTATGTGAGAGGAGAATGTATGTATGTGAGAGGAGAATATACGTATGTGAGAGGAGAATATATGCATGTGAGAGGAGAATATACGTATGTGAGAGGAGAATATATGCACGTGAGAGGAGAATATACGTATGTGAGAGTGAGAATATATGTATGTGAGAGGGAGAATATATGCATGTGAGAGGAGAATATGCGTATGAGAGTGAGAATATATGTATGTGAGAGAGAGAATATATGCATGTGAGAGGAGAATATACGTATGTGAGAGTGAGAATATATGCATGTGAGAGAATATACGTATGTGAGAGTGAGAATATACGTATGTGAGAGTGAGAATATACATATGTGAGAGTGAGAATATACGTATGTGAGAGTGAGAATATATGCATGTGAGAGGAGAATATACGTATGTGAGAGTGAGAATATATGTATGTGAGAGCGAGAATATATGCATGTGAGAGGAGAATATATGTATGTCAGAGTGAGAATATATGCATGTGAGAGGAGAATATACGTATGTGAGAGGAGAATATATGCATGTGAGAGGAGAATATACGTATGTGAGAGTGAGAATATACGTATGTGAGAGTGAGAATATATGCATGTGAGAGGAGAATATACGTATGTGAGATTGAGAATATATGCATGTGAGAGGAGAATATACGTATTTGAGAGGAGAATATATGTATGTGAGAGGAGAATATACGTATGTGAGAGGAGAATATATTTATGTGAGAGGAGAGTATACGTATGTGAGAGAGAGAAAATACGTATGTGAGAGTGAGAATATACGTATGTGAGAGGAGAATATACGTATGTGAGAGGAGAATATATGCATGTGAGAGGAGAATACAAGTATGTGAGAGTGAGAATATACGTATGTGAGAGGAGAATATATGTATGTGAGAAGAGAATGTATGTATGTGAGAGGAGAATATACATATGTGAGAGGAGAATATATGCATGTGAGAGGAGAATACAAGTATGTGAGAGTGAGAATATACGTATGTGAGAGGAGAATGTATGTATGTGAGAGGAGAATATATGCATGTGAGAGGAGAATATACATATGTGAGAGGAGAATATATGCATGTGAGAGTGAGAATATACGTATGTGAGAGGAGAATATATGTATGTGAGAGGAGAATGTATGTATGTGAGAGGAGAATATACATATGTGAGAGGAGAATATATGCATGTGAGAGGAGAATACAAGTATGTGAGAGTGAGAATATACGTATGTGAGAGGAGAATGTATGTATGTGAGAGGAGAATATATGCATGTGAGAGGAGAATATACATATGTGAGAGGAGAATACAAGTATGTGAGAGTGAGAATATACGTATGTGAGAGGAGAATATATGTATGTGAGAGGAGAATGTATGTATGTGAGAGGAGAATATACATATGTGAGAGGAGAATATATGCATGTGAGAGGAGAATACAAGTATGTGAGAGTGAGAATATACGTATGTGAGAGGAGAATGTATGTATGTGAGAGGAGAATATATGCATGTGAGAGGAGAATATACATATGTGAGAGGAGAATATATGCATGTGAGAGGAGAATACAAGTATGTGAGAGTGAGAATATACGTATGTGAGAGTGAGAATATATGTATGTGAGAGTGAGAATATATGCATGTGAGAGAATATACGTATGTGAGAGTGAGAATATAAGTATGTGAGAGTGAGAATATACATATGTGAGAGGAGAATATACGTATGTGAGAGTGAGAATATACGTATGTGAGAGCGAGAATATATGCATGTGAGAGGAGAATATATGCATGTCAGAGGAGAATATATGTATGTCAGAGTGAGAATATATGCATGTGAGAGGAGAATATACGTATGTGAGAGGAGAATATATGCATGTGAGAGGAGAATATATGTATGTGAGAGTGAGAATATATGCATGTGAGAGGAGAATATACGTATGTGAGAGTGAGAATATATGCATGTGAGAGGAGAATGTACGTATGTGAGAGTGAGAAAATATGCATGTGAGAGGAGAATATACGTATGTGAGAGTGAGAATATATGTATGTGAGAGGAGAATATACGGATGTGAGAGGAGAATATATGTATGCGAGAGGAGAATATATGCATCTGAGAGGACAATATATGTATGTGAGTGAGAATATATGCATGTGAGAGGAGAATATACATATGAGAGTGAGAAAATATGCATGTGAGAGGAGAATATATGTATGAGAGAGTGAGAATATATGCATGTCAGAGGAGAATATATGTATGTGAGAGGAGAATGTATGTATGTGAGAGGAGAATATACGTATGTGAGAGGAGAATATATGCATGTGAGAGGAGAATATACGTATGTGAGAGTGAGAATATATGTATGTGAGAGGGAGAATATATGCATGTGAGAGGAGAATATACGTATGTGAGAGTGAGAATATATGTATGTGAGAGGAGAATATATGCATGTGAGAGGAGAATATATGTATGTGAGTGAGAATATATGCATGTGAGAGGAGAATATACATATGTAAGAGGAGAATATATCTATGTGAGTGAGAATATATGCATGTGAGAGGAGAATATATCTATGTGAGAGTGAGAATATATGCATGTGAGAGGAGAATATACCTATGTGAGAGTGAGAGTATATGCATGTGAGAGGAGAATATACGTATGTGAGACTGAGAATATATGTATGTGAGAGTGAGAATATATGCCTGTGAGAGGAGAATATATGCATGTGAGAGGAGAATATACGTATGTGAGAGGAGAATATATGCATGTGAGAGGAGAATATACGTATGTGAGAGTGAGAATATACGTATGTGAGAGTGAGAATATATGCATGTGAGAGGAGAATATACATATGAGAGTGAGAAAATATGCATGTGAGAGGAGAATATACGTATGTGAGAGTGAGAATATATGCATGTGAGGGGAGAATATATGTATGTGAGAGGAGAATGTATGTATGTGAGAGGAGAATATAGGTATGTGAGAGGAGAATATATGCATGTGAGAGGAGAATATACGTATGTGAGAGGAGAATATATGCATGTGAGAGGAGAATATACGTATGTGAGAGTGAGAATATATGTATGTGAGAGGGAGAATATATGCATGTGAGAGGAGAATATACGTATGTGAGAGTGAGAATATATGTATGTGAGAGGGAGAATATATGCATGTGAGAGGAGAATATACGTATGTGAGAGTGAGAATATATGCATGTGAGAGAATATACGTATGTGAGAGTGAGAATATACGTATGTGAGAGTGAGAATATACATATGTGAGAGTGAGAATATACGTATGTGAGAGTGAGAATATACGTATGTGAGAGTGAGAATATACATATGTGAGAGTGAGAATACACGTATGTGAGAGCGAGAATATATGCATGTGAGAGGAGAATATATGTATGTCAGAGTGAGAATATATGCATGTGAGAGGAGAATATATGCATGTGAGAGGAGAATATACGTATGTGAGAGTGAGAATATACGTATGTGAGAGTGAGAATATATGCATGTGAGAGGAGAATATACATATGAGAGTGAGAAAATATGCATGTGAGAGGAGAATATACGTATGAGAGAGTGAGAATATATGCATGTCAGAGGAGAATATATGTATGTGAGAGGAGAATGTATGTATGTGAGAGGAGAATATACGTATGTGAGAGGAGAATATATGCATGTGAGAGGAGAATATACGTATGTGAGAGTGAGAATATATGTATGTGTGAGGGAGAATATATGCATGTGAGAGGAGAATATACGTATGTGAGAGTGAGAATATATGTATGTGAGAGGGAGAATATATGCATGTGAGAGGAGAATATACGTATGTGAGAGTGAGAATATATGCATGTGAGAGAATATACGTATGTGGGAGTGAGAATATACGTATGTGAGAGTGAGAATATACATATGTGAGAGGAGAATATACGTATGTGACAGTGAGAATATACATATGTGAGAGTGAGAACATACGTATGTGAGAGTGAGAATATATGCATGTGAGAGGAGAATATACGTATGTGAGAGCGAGAATATATGCATGTGAGAGTGAGAATATACGTATGTGAGAGGAGAATATATGTATGTGAGAGGAGAATGTATGTATGTGAGAGGAGAATATACATATGTGAGAGGAGAATATATGCATGTGAGAGGAGAATACAAGTATGTGAGAGTGAGAATATACGTATGTGAGAGGAGAATGTATGTATGTGAGAGGAGAATATATGCATGTGAGAGGAGAATATACATATGTGAGAGGAGAATACAAGTATGTGAGAGTGAGAATATACGTATGTGAGAGGAGAATATATGTATGTGAGAGGAGAATGTATGTATGTGAGAGGAGAATATACATATGTGAGAGGAGAATATATGCATGTGAGAGGAGAATACAAGTATGTGAGAGTGAGAATATACGTATGTGAGAGGAGAATGTATGTATGTGAGAGGAGAATATATGCATGTGAGAGGAGAATATACATATGTGAGAGGAGAATATATGCATGTGAGAGGAGAATACAAGTATGTGAGAGTGAGAATATACGTATGTGAGAGTGAGAATATATGTATGTGAGAGTGAGAATATATGCATGTGAGAGAATATACGTATGTGAGAGTGAGAATATAAGTATGTGAGAGTGAGAATATACATATGTGAGAGGAGAATATACGTATGTGAGAGTGAGAATATACGTATGTGAGAGCGAGAATATATGCATGTGAGAGGAGAATATATGCATGTCAGAGGAGAATATATGTATGTCAGAGTGAGAATATATGCATGTGAGAGGAGAATATACGTATGTGAGAGGAGAATATATGCATGTGAGAGGAGAATATATGTATGTGAGAGTGAGAATATATGCATGTGAGAGGAGAATATACGTATGTGAGAGTGAGAATATATGCATGTGAGAGGAGAATGTACGTATGTGAGAGTGAGAAAATATGCATGTGAGAGGAGAATATACGTATGTGAGAGTGAGAATATATGTATGTGAGAGGAGAATATACGGATGTGAGAGGAGAATATATGTATGCGAGAGGAGAATATATGCATCTGAGAGGACAATATATGTATGTGAGTGAGAATATATGCATGTGAGAGGAGAATATACATATGAGAGTGAGAAAATATGCATGTGAGAGGAGAATATATGTATGAGAGAGTGAGAATATATGCATGTCAGAGGAGAATATATGTATGTGAGAGGAGAATGTATGTATGTGAGAGGAGAATATACGTATGTGAGAGGAGAATATATGCATGTGAGAGGAGAATATACGTATGTGAGAGTGAGAATATATGTATGTGAGAGGGAGAATATATGCATGTGAGAGGAGAATATACGTATGTGAGAGTGAGAATATATGTATGTGAGAGGAGAATATATGCATGTGAGAGGAGAATATATGTATGTGAGTGAGAATATATGCATGTGAGAGGAGAATATACATATGTAAGAGGAGAATATATCTATGTGAGTGAGAATATATGCATGTGAGAGGAGAATATATCTATGTGAGAGTGAGAATATATGCATGTGAGAGGAGAATATACCTATGTGAGAGTGAGAGTATATGCATGTGAGAGGAGAATATACGTATGTGAGACTGAGAATATATGTATGTGAGAGTGAGAATATATGCCTGTGAGAGGAGAATATATGCATGTGAGAGGAGAATATACGTATGTGAGAGGAGAATATATGCATGTGAGAGGAGAATATACGTATGTGAGAGTGAGAATATACGTATGTGAGAGTGAGAATATATGCATGTGAGAGGAGAATATACATATGAGAGTGAGAAAATATGCATGTGAGAGGAGAATATACGTATGTGAGAGTGAGAATATATGCATGTGAGGGGAGAATATATGTATGTGAGAGGAGAATGTATGTATGTGAGAGGAGAATATAGGTATGTGAGAGGAGAATATATGCATGTGAGAGGAGAATATACGTATGTGAGAGGAGAATATATGCATGTGAGAGGAGAATATACGTATGTGAGAGAGAGAATATATGTATGTGAGAGGGAGAATATATGCATGTGAGAGGAGAATATACGTATGTGAGAGTGAGAATATATGTATGTGAGAGGGAGAATATATGCATGTGAGAGGAGAATATACGTATGTGAGAGTGAGAATATATGCATGTGAGAGAATATACGTATGTGAGAGTGAGAATATACGTATGTGAGAGTGAGAATATACATATGTGAGAGTGAGAATATACGTATGTGAGAGTGAGAATATACGTATGTGAGAGTGAGAATATACATATGTGAGAGTGAGAATACACGTATGTGAGAGCGAGAATATATGCATGTGAGAGGAGAATATATGTATGTCAGAGTGAGAATATATGCATGTGAGAGGAGAATATACGTATGTGAGAGGAGAATATATGCATGTGAGAGGAGAATATACGTATGTGAGAGTGAGAATATACGTATGTGAGAGTGAGAATATATGCATGTGAGAGGAGAATATACATATGAGAGTGAGAAAATATGCATGTGAGAGGAGAATATACGTATGAGAGAGTGAGAATATATGCATGTCAGAGGAGAATATATGTATGTGAGAGGAGAATGTATGTATGTGAGAGGAGAATATACGTATGTGAGAGGAGAATATATGCATGTGAGAGGAGAATATACGTATGTGAGAGTGAGAATATATGTATGTGTGAGGGAGAATATATGCATGTGAGAGGAGAATATACGTATGTGAGAGTGAGAATATATGTATGTGAGAGGGAGAATATATGCATGTGAGAGGAGAATATACGTATGTGAGAGTGAGAATATATGCATGTGAGAGAATATACGTATGTGGGAGTGAGAATATACGTATGTGAGAGTGAGAATATACATATGTGAGAGGAGAATATACGTATGTGACAGTGAGAATATACATATGTGAGAGTGAGAACATACGTATGTGAGAGTGAGAATATATGCATGTGAGAGGAGAATATACGTATGTGAGAGCGAGAATATATGCATGTGAGAGGAGAATATATGTATGTCAGAGTGAGAATATATGCATGTGAGAGGAGAATATACGTATGTGAGAGGAGAATATATGCATGTGAGAGGAGAATATACGTATGTGAGAGTGAGAATATACGTATGTGAGAGTGAGAATATATGCATGTGAGAGGAGAATATACGTATGTGAGATTGAGAATATATGCATGTGAGAGGAGAATATACGTATGTGAGAGGAGAATATATGTATGTGAGAGGAGAATATATTTATGTGAGAGGAGAATGTATGTAGTGAGAGGAGAATATACGTTTGTGAGAGTGAGAATATATGCATGTGAGAGGAGAATATACGTATGTGAGAGGAGAAAATATGTATGTGACAGGAGAATATATGTATGTGAAAGGAGAATATATGCATGTGAGAGGAGAATATACGTATGTGAGAGTGAGAATATACGTATGTCAGAGGAGAATATATGCATGTGAGAGGAGAATATACGTATGTGAGAGTGAGAATATACGGATGTGAGAGGAGAAAATATGCATGTGAGAGGAGAATGTACGTATGTGAGAGTGAGAATATATGCCTGTGAGAGGAGAATATATGCATGTGAGAGGAGAATATACGTATGTGAGAGTGAGAATATATGCATGTGAGAGGAGAATGTACGTATGTGAGAGTGAGAAAATATGCATGTGAGAGGAGAATATACGTATGTGAGAGTGAGAATATATGTATGTGAGAGGAGAATATACGAATGTGAGAGGAGAATATATGCATGTGAGAGGAGAATATATATGCATGTGAGAGGAGAATATACGTATGTGAGAGGAGAAAATATGTATGTGAGAGGAGAATATATGTATGTGAGAGTGAGAATATACGTATGTGAGAGAATATACGTGTGTGAGAGGAGAATATATGCATGTGAGAGGAGAATATATGCATGTGAGTGGAGAATATACGTATGTGAGAGGAGAAAATATGTATGTGAGAGGAGAATATACGCACGTGAGAGTGAGAATATATGTATGTGAGAGAATATACGTGTGTGAGAGGAGAATATATGCATGTGAGAGGAGAATATATGTATGTGAGTGAGAATATATGCATGTGAGAGGAGAATATACGTATGTAAGAGGAGAATATATCTATGTGAGTGAGAATATATGCATGTGAGAGGAGAATATACCTATGTGAGAGGAGAATATATGTATGTGAGAGTGAGAATATATGCATGTGAGAGGAGAATATACCTATGTGAGAGTGAGAGTATATGCATGTGAGAGGAGAATACACGTATGTGAGAGTGAGAATATACGTATGTGAGAGTGAGAATATATGCCTGTGAGAGGAGAATATATGCATGTGAGAGGAGAATATACGTATGTGAGAGCGAGAATATATGCATGTGAGAGGAGAATATATGTATGTCAGAGTGAGAATATATGCATGTGAGAGGAGAATATACGTATGTGAGAGGAGAATATATGCATGTGAGAGGAGAATATACGTATGTGAGAGTGAGAATATACGTATGTGAGAGTGAGAATATATGCATGTGAGAGGAGAATATACGTATGTGAGATTGAGAATATATGCATGTGAGGGGAGAATATACGTATGTGAGAGGAGAATATATGTATGTGAGAGGAGAATATATTTATGTGAGAGGAGAATGTATGTAGTGAGAGGAGAATATACGTATGTGAGAGTGAGAATATACGTATGTGAGAGTGAGAATATATGCATGTGAGAGGAGAATATACATATGAGAGTGAGAAAATATGCATGTGAGAGGAGAATATACGTATGTGAGAGTGAGAATATATGCATGTGAGGGGAGAATATATGTATGTGAGAGGAGAATGTATGTATGTGAGAGGAGAATATACGTATGTGAGAGGAGAATATATGCATGTGAGAGGAGAATATACGTATGTGAGAGGAGAATATATGCATGTGAGAGGAGAATATACGTATGTGAGAGTGAGAATATATGTATGTGAGAGGGAGAATATATGCATGTGAGAGGAGAATATACGTATGTGAGAGTGAGAATATATGGATGTGAGAGGGAGAATATATGCATGTGAGAGGAGAATATACGTATGTGAGAGTGAGAATATATGCATGTGAGAGGAGAATATACGTATGTGAGAGTGAGAATATACGTATGTGAGAGCGAGAATATATGCATGTGAGAGGAGAATATACGTATGTGAGAGTGAGAATATATGCATGTGAGAGGAGAATATACGTATGTGAGAGGAGAATATATGTATGTGAGAGGAGAATGTATGTATGTGAGAGGAGAATATACGAATGTGAGAGGAGAATATATGCATGTGAGAGGAGAATATATGCATGTGAGAGGAGAATATACGTATGTGAGAGGAGAAAATATGTATGTGACAGATGAATATACGTATGTGAAAGGAGAATATATGCATGTGAGAGGAGAATATACGTATGTGAGAGTGAGAATATAGGTATGTGAGAGGAGAATATATGCATGTGAGAGGAGAATGTACGTATGTGAGAGTGAGAATATACGTATGTGAGAGGAGAATATATGCATGTGAGAGGAGAATATACGTATGTGAGAGTGAGAATATACGTATGTGAGAGGAGAATATATGCATGTGATAGGAGAATGTACGTATGTGAGAGTGAGAAAATATGCATGTGAGAGGAGAATATACGTATGTGAGAGTGATAATATATGCCTGTGAGAGGAGAATATATGCATGTGAGAGGAGAATATACGTATGTGAGAGTGAGAATATATGCATGTGAGAGGAGAATGTACGTATGTGAGAGTGAGAAAATATGCATGTGAGAGGAGAATATACGTATGTGAGAGTGAGAATATATGTATGTGAGAGGAGAATAAACGCACGTGAGAGTGAGAATATATGTATGTGAGAGAATATATGTGTGTGAGAGGAGAATATATGCATGTGAGAGGAGAATATATGTATGTGAGTGAGAGTATATGCATGTGAGAGGAGAATATACGTATGTAAGAGGAGAATATATCTATGTGAGTGAGAATATATGCATGTGAGACGAGAATATATGTATGTGAGAGTGAGAATATATGCATGTGAGAGGAGAATATACGTATGTAAGAGGAGAATATATCTATGTGAGTGAGAGTATTTGCATGTGAGAGGAGAATATACGTATGTGAGAGTGAGAATATACGTATGTGAGAGTGAGAATATATGCATGTGAGAGGAGAATATACATATGAGAGTGAGAAAATATGCATGTGAGAGGAGAATATACGTATGTGAGAGTGAGAATATATGCATGTGAGGGGAGAATATATGTATGTGAGAGGAGAATATACGTATGTAAGAGGAGAATATATCTATGTGAGTGAGAGTATTTGCATGTGAGAGGAGAATATACGTATGTGAGAGTGAGAATATACGTATGTGAGAGTGAGAATATATGCATGTGAGAGGAGAATATACATATGAGAGTGAGAAAATATGCATGTGAGAGGAGAATATACGTATGTGAGAGTGAGAATATATGCATGTGAGGGGAGAATATATGTATGTGAGAGGAGAATGTATGTATGTGAGAGGAGAATATACGTATGTGAGAGGAGAATATATGCATGTGAGAGGAGAATATACGTATGTGAGAGGAGAATATATGCACGTGAGAGGAGAATATACGTATGTGAGAGTGAGAATATATGTATGTGAGAGGGAGAATATATGCATGTGAGAGGAGAATATACGTATGTGAGAGTGAGAATATATGTATGTGAGAGAGAGAATATATGCATGTGAGAGGAGAATATACGTATGTGAGAGTGAGAATATATGCATGTGAGAGAATATACGTATGTGAGAGTGAGAATATACGTATGTGAGAGTGAGAATATACATATGTGAGAGTGAGAATATACGTATGTGAGAGTGAGAATATATGCATGTGAGAGGAGAATATACGTATGTGAGAGTGAGAATATATGTATGTGAGAGCGAGAATATATGCATGTGAGAGGAGAATATATGTATGTCAGAGTGAGAATATATGCATGTGAGAGGAGAATATACGTATGTGAGAGGAGAATATATGCATGTGAGAGGAGAATATACCTATGTGAGAGTGAGAATATACGTATGTGAGAGTGAGAATATATGCATGTGAGAGGAGAAAATACGTATGTGAGATTGAGAATATATGCATGTGAGAGGAGAATATACGTATGTGAGAGGAGAATATATGTATGTGAGAGGAGAATATACGTATGTGAGAGGAGAATATATTTATGTGAGAGGAGAGTATACGTATGTGAGAGAGAGAAAATACGTATGTGAGAGTGAGAATATACGTATGTGAGAGGAGAATATATGTATGTGAGAGGAGAATATATGTATGTGAGAGGAGAATATACGAATGTGAGAGGAGAATATATGCATGTGAGAGGAGAATATATGCATGTGAGAGGAGAATATACGTATGTGAGAGGAGAAAATATGTATGTGACAAGAGAATATACGTATGTGAGAGTGAGAATATATGCATGTGAGAGGAGAATATACGTATGTGAGAGGAGAATATATGTATGTGAGAGGAGAATGTATGTATGTGAGAGGAGAATATATGCATGTGAGAGGAGAATATACGAATGTGAGAGGAGAATATATGCATGTGAGAGGAGAATATATATGCATGTGAGAGGAGAATATACGTATGTGAGAGGAGAAAATATGTATGTGAGAGGAGAATATATGTATGTGAGAGTGAGAATATACGTATGTGAGAGAATATACATGTGTGAGAGGAGAATATATGCATGTGAGAGGAGAATATATGCATGTGAGTGGAGAATATACGTATGTGAGAGGAGAAAATATGTATGTGAGAGGAGAATATACGCACGTGAGAGTGAGAATATATGTATGTGAGAGAATATACGTGTGTGAGAGGAGAATATATGCATGTGAGAGGAGAATATATGTATGTGAGTGAGAATATATGCATGTGAGAGGAGAATATACGTATGTAAGAGGAGAATATATCTATGTGAGTGAGAATATATGCATGTGAGAGGAGAATATACCTATGTGAGAGGAGAATATATGTATGTGAGAGTGAGAATATATGCATGTGAGAGGAGAATATACCTATGTGAGAGTGAGAGTATATGCATGTGAGAGGAGAATATACGTATGTGAGAGTGAGAATATACGTATGTGAGAGTGAGAATATATGCCTGTGAGAGGAGAATATATGCATGTGAGAGGAGAATATACGTATGTGAGAGCGAGAATATATGCATGTGAGAGGAGAATATATGTATGTCAGAGTGAGAATATATGCATGTGAGAGGAGAATATACGTATGTGAGAGGAGAATATATGCATGTGAGAGGAGAATATACGTATGTGAGAGTGAGAATATACGTATGTGAGAGTGAGAATATATGCATGTGAGAGGAGAATATACGTATGTGAGATTGAGAATATATGCATGTGAGGGGAGAATATACGTATGTGAGAGGAGAATATATGTATGTGAGAGGAGAATATATTTATGTGAGAGGAGAATGTATGTAGTGAGAGGAGAATATACGTATGTGAGAGTGAGAATATACGTATGTGAGAGTGAGAATATATGCATGTGAGAGGAGAATATACATATGAGAGTGAGAAAATATGCATGTGAGAGGAGAATATACGTATGTGAGAGTGAGAATATATGCATGTGAGGGGAGAATATATGTATGTGAGAGGAGAATGTATGTATGTGAGAGGAGAATATACGTATGTGAGAGGAGAATATATGCATGTGAGAGGAGAATATACGTATGTGAGAGGAGAATATATGCATGTGAGAGGAGAATATACGTATGTGAGAGTGAGAATATATGTATGTGAGAGGGAGAATATATGCATGTGAGAGGAGAATATACGTATGTGAGAGTGAGAATATATGTATGTGAGAGGGAGAATATATGCATGTGAGAGGAGAATATACGTATGTGAGAGTGAGAATATATGCATGTGAGAGGAGAATATACGTATGTGAGAGTGAGAATATACGTATGTGAGAGCGAGAATATATGCATGTGAGAGGAGAATATACGTATGTGAGAGTGAGAATATATGCATGTGAGAGGAGAATATACGTATGTGAGAGGAGAATATATGTATGTGAGAGGAGAATGTATGTATGTGAGAGGAGAATATACGAATGTGAGAGGAGAATATATGCATGTGAGAGGAGAATATATGCATGTGAGAGGAGAATATACGTATGTGAGAGGAGAAAATATGTATGTGACAGGAGAATATACGTATGTGAAAGGAGAATATATGCATGTGAGAGGAGAATATACGTATGTGAGAGTGAGAATATAGGTATGTGAGAGGAGAATATATGCATGTGAGAGGAGAATGTACGTATGTGAGAGTGAGAATATACGTATGTGAGAGGAGAATATATGCATGTGAGAGGAGAATATACGTATGTGAGAGTGAGAATATACGTATGTGAGAGGAGAATATATGCATGTGATAGGAGAATGTACGTATGTGAGAGTGAGAAAATATGCATGTGAGAGGAGAATATACGTATGTGAGAGTGATAATATATGCCTGTGAGAGGAGAATATATGCATGTGAGAGGAGAATATACGTATGTGAGAGTGAGAATATATGCATGTGAGAGGAGAATGTACGTATGTGAGAGTGAGAAAATATGCATGTGAGAGGAGAATATACGTATGTGAGAGTGAGAATATATGTATGTGAGAGGAGAATAAACGCACGTGAGAGTGAGAATATATGTATGTGAGAGAATATATGTGTGTGAGAGGAGAATATATGCATGTGAGAGGAGAATATATGTATGTGAGTGAGAATATATGCATGTGAGAGGAGAATATACGTATGTAAGAGGAGAATATATCTATGTGAGTGAGAATATATGCATGTGAGACGAGAATATATGTATGTGAGAGTGAGAATATATGCATGTGAGAGGAGAATATACGTATGTAAGAGGAGAATATATCTATGTGAGTGAGAGTATTTGCATGTGAGAGGAGAATATACGTATGTGAGAGTGAGAATATACGTATGTGAGAGTGAGAATATATGCATGTGAGAGGAGAATATACATATGAGAGTGAGAAAATATGCATGTGAGAGGAGAATATACGTATGTGAGAGTGAGAATATATGCATGTGAGGGGAGAATATATGTATGTGAGAGGAGAATATACGTATGTAAGAGGAGAATATATCTATGTGAGTGAGAGTATTTGCATGTGAGAGGAGAATATACGTATGTGAGAGTGAGAATATACGTATGTGAGAGTGAGAATATATGCATGTGAGAGGAGAATATACATATGAGAGTGAGAAAATATGCATGTGAGAGGAGAATATACGTATGTGAGAGTGAGAATATATGCATGTGAGGGGAGAATATATGTATGTGAGAGGAGAATGTATGTATGTGAGAGGAGAATATACGTATGTGAGAGGAGAATATACGTATGTGAGAGTGAGAATATATGCATGTGAGAGGAGAATATACGTATGTGAGAGGAGAATATATGTATGTGAGAGGAGAATATACGTATGTGAGAGGAGAATATATTTATGTGAGAGGAGAGTATACGTATGTGAGAGAGAGAAAATACGTATGTGAGAGTGAGAATATACGTATGTGAGAGGAGAATATATGTATGTGAGAGGAGAATATATGTATGTGAGAGGAGAATATACGAATGTGAGAGGAGAATATATGCATGTGAGAGGAGAATATATGCATGTGAGAGGAGAATATACGTATGTGAGAGGAGAAAATATGTATGTGACAAGAGAATATACGTATGTGAGAGTGAGAATATATGCATGTGAGAGGAGAATATACGTATGTGAGAGGAGAATATATGTATGTGAGAGGAGAATGTATGTATGTGAGAGGAGAATATATGCATGTGAGAGGAGAATATACGTATGTGAGAGTGAGAATACATGTATGTGAGAGGGAGAATATATGCATCAGAGAGGAGAATATACGTATGTGAGAGTGAGAATATATGCATGTGAGAGAATATACGTATGTGAGAGTGAGAATATACGTATGTGAGAGTGAGAATATACATATGTGAGAGTGAGAATATACGTATGTGAGAGTGAGAATATATGCATGTGAGAGGAGAATATACGTATGTGAGAGTGAGAATATATGCATGTGAGAGGAGAATATACGTATTTGAGAGTGAGAATATACGTATGTGAGAGGAGAATATAGGTATATGAGAGGAGAATATACGTATGTGAGAGTGAGAATATATGCATGTGAGAGGAGAACATACGTATGTGAGAGTGAGAATATACGTATGTGAGAGGAGAATATACGTATGTGAGAGTGAGAATATACGTATGTGAGAGGAGAATATACGTATTTGAGAGTGAGAATATATGCATGTGAGAGGCGAATATACGTATGTGAGAGTGAGAATATATGTATGTGAGAGGAGAATATACGTATGTGAGAGGAGAATATATGCATGTGAGAGGAGAATATACGTATGTGAGAGTGAGAATATATGTATGTGAGAGGAGAATATACGTATGTGAGAGGAGAATATATGTATGCGAGAGGAGAATATATGCATGTGAGAGGAGAATATATGTATGTGAGAGTGAGAATATATGCATGTGAGAGGAGAATATAGGTATGTGAGAGTGAGAATATATGCATGTGAGAAGAGAATATACGTATGTGAGAGGAGAATATACGTATGTGAGAGGGAGAATATATGCATGTGAGAGGAGAAAATACGTATGTGAGAGTGAGAATATACGTATGTGAGAGGAGAATATACATATGTGAGAGTGAGAATATATGCATGTGAGAGGAGAATATAAGTATGCGAGAGTGAGAATATATGCATGTGAGAGGAGAATATACGTATGTGAGAGGAGAATATATGCATGTGAGAGGAGAATATACGTATGTGAGAGGAGAATATATGTATGTGAGAGGAGAATATACGTATGTGAGAGGAGAATATATGCATGTGAGAGGAGAATATACCTATGTGAGAGTGAGAATATACGTATGTGAGAGTGTGGAAATATGCATGTGAGAGGAGAATATACGTATGTGAGAGTGAGAATATATGCATGTGAGAGGAGAATATACGTATGTGAGAGGAGAATATACGTATGTGAGAGGAGAATATAGTATGCATACGTATGTGAGAGTGAGAATATATGTATGTGAGAGTGAGAATATATGCATGTGAGAGGAGAATATACGTATGTGAGAGTGAGAATATATGCATGTGAGAGGAGAATATACGTATGTGAGAGGGAGAATATATGCATGTGAGAGGAGAATATACGTATGTGAGAGTGAGAATATATGCATGTGAGAGGAGAATATATGTATGTGAGTGAGAACATATGTATGTGAGAGGAGAATATATGCATGTGAGAGGAGAATATATGTATGTGATTGAGAACATATGTATGTGAGTGAGAAGATATGCATGTGAGAGGAGAACATACATATGTGAGAGGAGAATATATGTATGTGAGAGGAGAATGTATGTATATGAGAGGAGAATATACGTATGTGAGAGGAGAATATATGCATGTGAGAGGAGAATATATGCATGTGCGAGGAGAATATAGGTATGTGAGAGGAGAATATACGTATGTGAGAGGGAGAATATATGCATGTGAGAGGAGAATATACGTATGTGAGAGTGAGAATATATGCATGTGAGAGTAGAATATATGTATGTGAGTGAGAACATATGTATGTGAGAGGAGAATATATGCATGTGAGAGGAGAATATATGTATGTGAGTGAGAACATATGTATGTGAGTGAGAAGATATGCATGTGAGAGGAGAACATACATATGTGAGAGGAGAATATATGTATGTGAGAGGAGAATGTATGTATATGAGAGGAGAATATACGTATGTGAGAGGAGAATATACGTATGTGAGAGGAGAATATACGCATGTGAGAGGAGAATATATGCATGTGAGAGGAGAATATATGTATGTGAGAGTGAGAATATACGTATGTGAGAGTGAGGATATATGTATGTGAGAGGAGAATGTATGTATATGAGAGGAGAATATACGTATGTGAGAGGAGAATATACGTATGTGAGAGGAGAATATACGTATGTGAGAGGAGAATATATGCATGTGAGAGGAGAATATACGTATGTGAGAGGGAGAATATATGCATGTGAGAGGAGAATATACGTATGTAAGAGTGAGAATATATGCATGTGAGAGAGAGAATATATGCATGTGAGAGGAGAATATACATATGTGAGAGTGAGAATATATGCATGTGAGAGAATATACGTATGTGAGAGTGAGAATATACGTATGTGAGAGTGAGAATATACATATGTGAGAGTGAGAATATACGTATGTGAGAGTGAGAATATATGCATGTGAGAGGAGAATATACGTATGTGAGAGTGAGAATATACGTATGTGAGAGCGAGAATATATGCATGTGAGAGGAGAATATATGTATGTCAGAGTGAGAATATATGCATGTGAGAGGAGAATATACGTATGTGAGAGGAGAATATATGCATGTGAGAGGAGAATATACGTATGTGAGAGGAGAATATATGTATGTGAGAGGAGAATATACGTATGTGAGAGGAGAATATATTTATGTGAGAGGAGAATATACGTATGTGAGAGAGAGAAAATACGTATGTGAGAGTGAGAATATACGTTTGTGAGAGTGAGAATATACGTATGTGAGAGTGAGAATATATGCATGTGAGAGGAGAATATCCGTATGTGAGAGTGAGAATATACGTATGTGAGAGCGAGAATATATGCATGTGAGAGGAGAATATACGTATGTGAGAGTGACAATATATGCATGTGAGAGGAGAATATACATATTTGAGAGTGAGAATATACGTATGTGAGAGGAGAATATAGGTATATGAGAGGAGAATATACGTATGTGAGAGTGAGAATATATGCATGTGAGAGGAGAACATACGTATGTGAGAGTGAGAATATACGTATGTGAGAGGAGAATATACGTATGTGAGAGTGAGAATATATGCATGTGAGAGGAGAATATACGTATGTGAGAGTGAGAATATATGCATGTGAGAGGAGAATATACGTATGTGAGAGGAGAATATATGCATGTGAGAGGAGAATATACGTATGTGAGAGGAGAATGTACGTATGTGAGAGTGAGAATATATGCATGTGAGAGGAGAATATATTTATGTGAGAGTGAGAATATACATATGTGTATAGGAGAATATATGCATGTGAGAGGAGAATATACGTATGTGAGAGGAAAACATATGCATGTGAGAGGAGAATATACGTATGTGAGAGTGAGAATATACGTATGTGAGAGGAGAATATACGTATGTGAGAGTGAGAATATATGTATGTGAGAGGAGAATATATGTATGTGAGAGGACAATGTATGTATGTGAGAGGAGAATATACGTATGTGAGAGGAGAATATACGTATGTGAGAGTGAGAATATATGCATGTGAGAGGAGAATATACGTATGTGAGAGGAGAATATACGTATATGAGAGTGAGAATATATGCATGTGAGAGGAGAATATACGTATGTGAGAGGAGAATATACGTATGTGAGAGGAGAATATATGTATGTGAGAGGAGAATGTATGTATGTGAGAGGAGAATATACATATGTGAGAGTGAGAATATACGTATGTGAGAGGAGAATATAGGTATATGAGAGGAGAATATACGTATGTGAGAGTGAGAATATATGCATGTGAGAGGAGAACATACGTATGTGAGAGTGAGAATATACGTATGTGAGAGGAGAATATACGTATGTGAGAGTGAGAATATACGCATGTGAGAGGAGAATATACGTATTTGAGAGTGAGAATATATGCATGTGAAAGGAGAATATACGTATGTGAGTGTGAGAATATATGCATGTGAGAGGAGAATATACGTATGTGAGAGGAGAATATATGCATGTGAGAGGAGAATATACGTATGTGAGAGTGAGAATATATGTATGTGAGATTAGAATATACGTATGTGAGAGGAGAATATATGTATGCGAGAGGAGAATATATGCATGTGAGAGGAGAATATATGCATGTGAGAGTGAGAAAATATGCATGTGAGAGGAGAATATATGTATGTGAGAGTGAGAATATATGTATGTGAGTGAGAATATATGTCTGTGAAAGTGAGAATATATGCATGTGAGAGGAGAATATATGTATGTGAGAGTGAGAAAATATGCATGTGAGAGGAGAATATACGTATGTGAGAGGAGAATATATGTATGTGAGTGAGAATATATGTCTGTGAAAGTGAGAATATATGCATGTGAGAGGAGAATATAGGTATGTGAGAGTGAGAATATATGCATGTGAGAAGAGAATATACGTATGTGAGAGGAGAATATACGTATGTGAGAGTGAGAATATATGCATGTGAGAGGAGAAAATACGTATGTGAGAGTGAGAATATACGTATGTGAGAGGAGAATATACGTATGTGAGTGTGAGAATATATGTATGTGAGAGGAGAATATACGTATGTGAGAGGAGAATATATGCATGTGAGAGGAGAATATACGTATGTGAGAGTGAGAATATATGTATGTGAGATTAGAATATACGTATGTGAGAGGAGAATATATGTATGCGAGAGGAGAATATATGCATGTGAGAGGAGAATATATGCATGTGAGAGTGAGAAAATATGCATGTGAGAGGAGAATATACGTATGTGAGAGTGAGAATATATGTATGTGAGTGAGAATATATGTCTGTGAAAGTGAGAATATATGCATGTGAGAGGAGAATATATGTATGTGAGAGTGAGAAAATATGCATGTGAGAGGAGAATATACGTATGTGAGAGGAGAATATATGTATGTGAGTGAGAATATATGTCTGTGAAAGTGAGAATATATGCATGTGAGAGGAGAATATAGGTATGTGAGAGTGAGAATATATGCATGTGAGAAGAGAATATACGTATGTGAGAGGAGAATATACGTATGTGAGAGTGAGAATATATGCATGTGAGAGGAGAAAATACGTATGTGAGAGTGAGAATATACGTATGTGAGAGGAGAATATACATATGTGAGAGTGAGAATATATGCATGTGAGAGGAGAATATGCGTATGCGAGAGTGAGAATATATGCATGTGAGAGGAGAATATACGTATGTGAGAGCAGAATATATGTATGTGAGAGGAGAATGTATGTATGTGAGAGGAGAATATACGTATGTGAGAGGAGAATATATGCATGTGAGAGGAGAATATATGCATGTGAGAGGAGAATATACGTATGTGAGAGGAGAATAAATGCATGTGAGAGGAGAATATACGTATGTGAGAGTGAGAATATATGCATGTGAGAGGAGAATATACGTATGTGAGAGTGAGAATATATGCATGTGAGAGGAGAATATACGTATGTGAGAGGAGAATATATGCATGTGAGAGGAGAATATACGTATGTGAGAGTGAGAATATATGTATGTGAGAGGAGAATATACGTATGTGAGAGGAGAATATATGTATGCGAGAGGAGAATATATGCATGTGAGAGGAGAATATATGTATGTGAGAGTGAGAATATATGCATGTGAGAGGAGAATATAGGTATGTGAGAGTGAGAATATATGCATGTGAGAAGAGAATATACGTATGTGAGAGGAGAATATACGTATGTGAGAGGGAGAATAAATGCATGTGAGAGGAGAATATATTTATGTGAGAGTGAGAATATACATATGTGTATAGGAGAATATATGCATGTGAGAGGAGAATATACGTATGTGAGAGGAAAACATATGCATGTGAGAGGAGAATATACGTATGTGAGAGTGAGAATATATGTATGTGAGAGGAGAATATACGTATGTGAGAGTGAGAATATATGCATGTAAGAGGAGAATATACGTATGTGAGAGGAGAATAAATGCATGTGAGAGGAGAATATACGTATGTGAGAGTGAGAATATATGCATGTGAGAGGAGAATATACGTATGTGAGAGGAGAATATATGCATGTGAGAGGAGAATATACGTATGTGAGAGGAGAATGTACGTATGTGAGAGTGAGAATATATGCATGTGAGAGGAGAATATATTTATGTGAGAGTGAGAATATACATATGTGTATAGGAGAATATATGCATGTGAGAGGAGAATATACGTATGTGAGAGGAAAACATATGCATGTGAGAGGAGAATATACGTATGTGAGAGTGAGAATATACGTATGTGAGAGGAGAATATACGTATGTGAGAGTGAGAATATATGTATGTGAGAGGAGAATATATGTATGTGAGAGGACAATGTATGTATGTGAGAGGAGAATATACGTATGTGAGAGGAGAATATACGTATGTGAGAGTGAGAATATATGCATGTGAGAGGAGATTATACGTATGTGAGAGGAGAATATACGTATATGAGAGTGAGAATATATGCATGTGAGAGGAGAATATACGTATGTGAGAGGAGAATATACGTATGTGAGAGGAGAATATATGTATGTGAGAGGAGAATGTATGTATGTGAGAGGAGAATATACATATGTGAGAGTGAGAATATACGTATGTGAGAGGAGAATATAGGTATATGAGAGGAGAATATACGTATGTGAGAGTGAGAATATATGCATGTGAGAGGAGAACATACGTATGTGAGAGTGAGAATATACGTATGTGAGAGGAGAATATACGTATGTGAGAGTGAGAATATACGTATGTGAGAGGAGAATATACGTAATTGAGAGTGAGAATATATGCATGTGAGAGGAGAATATACGTATGTGAGTGTGAGAATATATGCATGTGAGAGGAGAATATACGTATGTGAGAGTGAGAATATATGTATGTGAGAGGAGAATATACGTATGTGAGAGGAGAATATATGCATGTGAGAGGAGAATATACGTATGTGAGAGTGAGAATATATGTATGTGAGATTAGAATATACGTATGTGAGAGGAGAATATATGTATGCGAGAGGAGAATATATGCATGTGAGAGGAGAATATATGCATGTGAGAGTGAGAAAATATGCATGTGAGAGGAGAATATACGTATGTGAGAGTGAGAAAATATGCATGTGAGAGGAGAATATACGTATGTGAGAGTGAGAATATATGTATGTGAGTGAGAATATATGTCTGTGAAAGTGAGAATATATGCATGTGAGAGGAGAATATATGTATGTGAGAGTGAGAAAATATGCATGTGAGAGGAGAATATACGTATGTGAGAGGAGAATATATGTATGTGAGTGAGAATATATGTCTGTGAAAGTGAGAATATATGCATGTGAGAGGAGAATATATGTATGTGAGAGTGAGAAAATATGCATGTGAGAGGAGAATATATGTATGTGAGAGTGAGAATATATGTATGTGAGTGAGAATATATGTCTGTGAAAGTGAGAATATATGCATGTGAGAGGAGAATATATGTATGTGAGAGTGAGAAAATATGCATGTGAGAGGAGAATATACGTATGTGAGAGGAGAATATATGTATGTGAGTGAGAATATATGTCTGTGAAAGTGAGAATATATGCATGTGAGAGGAGAATATAGGTATGTGAGAGTGAGAATATATGCATGTGAGAAGAGAATATACGTATGTGAGAGGAGAATATACGTATGTGAGAGTGAGAATATATGCATGTGAGAGGAGAAAATACGTATGTGAGAGTGAGAATATACGTATGTGAGAGGAGAATATACATATGTGAGAGTGAGAATATATGCATGTGAGAGGAGAATATGCGTATGCGAGAGTGAGAATATATGCATGTGAGAGGAGAATATACGTATGTGAGAGCAGAATATATGTATGTGAGAGGAGAATGTATGTATGTGAGAGGAGAATATACGTATGTGAGAGGAGAATATATGCATGTGAGAGGAGAATATACGTATGTGAGAGGAGAATATATGTATGTGAGAGGAGAATATACGTATGTGAGAGGAGAATATATGCATGTGAGAGGAGAATATACCTATGTGAGAGTGAGAATATACGTATGTGAGAGTGAGAATATATGCATGTGAGAGGAGAATATACGTATGTGAGAGGAGAATATATGCATGTGAGAGGAGAATATACGTATGTGAGAGGAGAATATATGCATGTGAGAGGAGAATATACCTATGTGAGAGTGAGAATATACGTATGTGAGAGTGAGAATATATGCATGTGAGAGGAGAATATACGTATGTGAGAGGAGAATATAGTATGCATACGTATGTGAGAGTGAGAATATACTTATGTGAGAGTGAGAATATATGCATGTGAGAGGAGAATATACGTATGTGAGAGTGAGAATATATGCATGTGAGAGGAGAATATACGTATGTGAGAGGGAGAATATATGCATGTGAGAGGAGAATATACGTATGTGAGAGTGAGAATATATGTATGTGAGTGAGAAGATATGCATGTGAGAGGAGAACATACATATGTGAGTGGAGAATATATGTATGTGAGAGGAGAATGTATGTATATGAGAGGAGAATATACGTATGTGAGAGGAGAATATATGCATGTGAGAGGAGAATATATGCATGTGAGAGGAGAATATACGTATGTGAGAGGAGAATATACGTATGTGAGAGGAGAATATATGCATGTGAGAGGAGAATATATGTATGTGAGAGTGAGAATATACGTATGTGAGAGTGAGGATATATGCATGTGAGAGGAGAATATACGTATGTGAGAGTGAGAATATATGCATGTGAGAGGAGAATATACGTATGTGAGAGGAGAATATACGTATGTGAGAGGAGAATATATGCATGTGAGAGGAGAATATACGTATGTGAGAGTGAGAATATACGTATGTGAGAGTGAGAATATATGCATGTGAGAGGAGAATATACGTATGTGAGAGTGAGAATATATGCATGTGAGAGGAGAATATACGTATGTGAGAGGGAGAATATATGCATGTGAGAGGAGAATATACGTATGTGAGAGTGAGAATATACGTATGTGAGAGTGAGAATATATGCATGTGAGAGGAGAATATACGTATGTGAGAGTGAGAATATACGTATGTGAGAGTGAGAATTAATATGCATGTGAGAGGAGAATATACGTATGTGAGAGTGAGAATTAATATGCATGTGAGAGGGTAATATACGTATGTGAGAGGAGAATATACGTATGTGAGAGTGAGAATATATGCATGTGAGAGGAGAATATACGTATGTGAGAGTGAGAATATATGTATGTGAGAGTGAGAATATATGCATGTGAGAGGAGAATATACGTATGTGAGAGGAGAATATATGCATGTGAGAGGAGAATATACGTATATGAGAGGAGAATATACGTATGTGAGAGTGAGAATTAATATGCATGTGAGAGGGTAATATACGTATGTGAGAGGAGAATATACGTATGTGAGAGTGAGAATATATGCATGTGAGAGGAGAATATGCGTATGTGAGAGTGAGAATATATGTATGTGAGAGTGAGAATATATGCATGTGAGAGGAGAATATACGTATGTGAGAGGAGAATATATGCATGTGAGAGGAGAATATACGTACGTGAGAGTGAGAATATATGTATGTGAGAGAATATACGTATGTGAGAGGAGAATATATGCATGTGACGGGAGAATATATGTATGCGAGTGAGAATATATGCATGTGAGAGGAGAATATACGTATGTGAGAGGAGAATATATGTATGTGAGTGAGAATATATGCATGTGAGAGGAGAATATATGTATGTGAGAGTGAGAATAAATGCATGTGAGAGGAGAATATATTTATGTGAGAGTGAGAATATACATATGTGTATAGGAGAATATATGCATGTGAGAGGAGAATATATGCATGTGAGCGGAGAATATACGTATGTGAGAGTGAGAATATATGTATGTGAGAGGAGAATATACGTATGTGAGAGTGAGAATATATGCATGTAAGAGGAGAATATACGTATGTGAGAGGAGAATAAATGCATGTGAGAGGAGAATATACGTATGTGAGAGTGAGAATATATGCATGTGAGAGGAGAATATACGTATGTGAGAGTGAGAATATATGCATGTGAGAGGAGAATATACGTATGTGAGAGGAGAATATATGCATGTGAGAGGAGAATATACGTATGTGAGAGGAGAATGTACATATGTGAGAGTGAGAATATATGCATGTGAGAGGAGAATATATTTATGTGAGAGTGAGAATATACATATGTGTATAGGAGAATATATGCATGTGAGAGGAGAATATACGTATGTGAGAGGAAAACATATGCATGTGAGAGGAGAATATACGTATGTGAGAGTGAGAATATACGTATGTGAGAGGAGAATATACGTATGTGAGAGTGAGAATATATGTATGTGAGAGGAGAATATATGTATGTGAGAGGACAATGTATGTATGTGAGAGGAGAATATACGTATGTGAGAGGAGAATATACGTATGTGAGAGTGAGAATATATGCATGTGAGAGGAGAATATACGTATGTGAGAGGAGAATATACGTATATGAGAGTGAGAATATATGCATGTGAGAGGAGAATATACGTATGTGAGAGGAGAATATACGTATATGAGATTGAGAATATATGCATGTGAGAGGAGAATATACGTATGTGAGAGGAGAATATACGTATATGAGAGTGAGAATATATGCATGTGAGAGGAGAATATACGTATGTGAGAGTTAGAATATATGTATGTGAGACGAGAATATACGTTTGTGAGAGTGAGAATATATGTATGTGAGAGGAGAATATACATATGTGAGAGTGAGAATATATGCATGTGAGAGGAGAATATACGTATGTGAGAGTGAGAATATATGCATGTGAGAGGAGAATGTATGTATGTGAGAGGAGAATATATGTATGTGAGAGGAGATTGTATGTATGTGAGAGTGAGAATATATGCATGTGAGAGGAGAATATATGTATGTGAGAGGAGAATATATGTATGTGAGAGGAGATTGTATGTATGTGAGAGTGAGAATATATGCATGTGAGAGGAGAATATACACGGAGTGCAGAATTATTAGGCAAGTTGTATTTTTGAGGATTAGTTTTATTATTGAACAACAACTATGTTCTCAATCAACGAAAAAGACTCATAAATATCAAAGCTGAATATGTATGGAAATTAGAGTGGGGTGTTTTTAGTTTTGGCCATTTTAGGAGAATATGTATGTGTTCAGGTAACTTTCACTGTGCAGAATTATTAGGCAACTTAATAAAAACCAAATGTGTAGCCATTTCACTTATTTATTTTCACCAGGTACACTGATATGACAACTCCAGATTTGCAAATAAACATATCTGACATTCAAACACAAAACAAAAACAAAATCAGTGACCAATGTAGCCACCCTTCTTCATGAGGACACTCAAAAGCCTTCCATCCATAGATTCTGTCAATTTCTTTATCTGTTCACGACCAACATTGTGTGCAGCAGCAACCACGGCCTCCCAGACGCTGTTCAGAGAGGTGTACTGTTTTCCCTCTTTATAGACCTCACGTTTTATAATGGACCACAGGTTCTCTATGGGGTTTAGGTCAGGTGAACAAGGGGGCCATGTCATTATTTTTTTCACCTTTCAGACCTTTACTGGCTAGCCACGCAGTGGAGTATTTGGACGCATGAGATGGAGCATTATCCTGCATGAAAATCATGTTCTTCTTGAAAGATGCTGACTTTTTCCTATACCACTGCTTGAAGGTTTCTTCCAGGAACTGGCAGTAGGTCTGGGAGTTGAGTTTGAGTCCATCCTCAACTCGAAAAGGTCCAACAAGCTCATCTTTGATGATACCAGCCCATAGCAGTACTCCACCTCCACCTTGCTGGCGTCCAAGTCAGAGTGGAGCTCTGTGCCCATTACTGATCCAGCCACAGGCCCATCCATCTGGCCCATCAAGAGTCACTCTCATCTCATCAGACCACAGCACCTTAGAAAAATCAGTCTTAAGATATTTCTTGGCCCAGTCTTGACGTTTTATCTTGTGTGCCTTACTCAGTGGTGGTCGTTTTTCAGCCTTCCTTACCTTGGCCATGTCCCTCAGTATTGCACACCTTGTACTCTTTGACACTCCAGGAATGTTGCAACTCTGGAATATGGCAGAACTGGATGCTAATGGCTGCTTGTTAGCTTCATGCTTGATTTTCCGCAGATCATGTGCAGTTATTTTGCGCCTTTTTTTTCCCCACACGCTTCTTTCGACCCTGTTGACTATTTGCAATGAAACGCTTGATTGTTCGGTGATCACGTTTCAACATCTTCGCAATTTCAAGAGTGCTGCATCCGTCTGCAAGACATCTCACAATTTTATACTTTTCAAAGTCTGTCAGATCTCTCTTCTGACCCATTTTGCCAGAGGAAAAGAGGTTGCCTAATAATTATGCACACCTGATATAGGGTGTTGATGTCATTAGACCACACCCCCTCTCATTACACAGATGCACAGCACCTGATATACTTAATTGGTAGTAGGCTTTCAAGCCTAAACAGCTTGGAGTGGGACAACATGCATTAAAAGGATGTTGTGGTCAAAATACTCACTTGCCTAATAATTCTGCACTCAGTGTATGTATGTGAGAGGAGAATATATGTATGTGAGAGGAGATTGTATGTATGTGAGAGTGAGAATATATGTATGTGAGCGGAGAATATACGTATGTGAGAGGAGAATTTATGTATGTGAGAGGAGAATATATGTATGTGAGAGTGAGAATATATGCATGTGAGAGGAGAATATATGTATGTGAGAGGAGAATGTATGTATGTGAGAGTGAGAATATATGCATGTGAGAGCAGAATATATGTATGTGAGAGGATGTATGTAGTGAGAGGAGAATATATGTATGTGAGAGTAGAATATACGTATGTGAGAGGAAAATATATGCATGTGAGAGGAGAATATACAGTGGTGCTTAAAAGTTTGTGAACCCTTTAGAATTTTCTATATTTCTGCATAAATATGACCTAAAACATCATCAGATTTTCACACAAGTCCTAAAAGTAGATAAAGAGAACCCAGTTAAACAAATGAGACAAAAATATTACACTTGGTCATTTATTTATTGAGGAAAATGATCCAATATTACATATCTGTGAGTGGCAAAAGTATGTGAACCTCTAGGATTAGCAGTTAATTTGAAGGTGAAATTAGAGTCAGGTGTTTTCAATCAATGGGATGACAATCAGGTGTGAGTGGGCACCCTGTTTTATTTAAAGAACAGGGATCTATCAAAGTCTGATCTTCACAACACATGTTTGTGGAAGTGCATCATGGCACGAACAAAGGAGATTTCTGAGGACCTCAGAAAAAGCATTGTTGATGCTCATCAGCCTGGAAAAGGTCACAAAACCATCTCTAAAGAGTTTGGACTCCACCAATCCACAGTCAGACAGATTGTGTACAAATGGAGGAAATTCAAGACCATTGTTACCCTCCCCAGAAGTGGTCGACCAACAAAGATCACTCCAAGAGCAAGGCATGTAATAGTCGGCGAGGTCACAAAGGACCCCAGGGTAACTTCTAAGCAACTGAAGGCCTCTCTCACATTGGCTAATGTTAATGTTCATGAGTCCACCATCAGGAGAACACTGAACAACAATGGTGTTGTTGGCAGGGTTGCAAGGAGAAAGCCACTGCGCTCCAAAAAGAACATTGCTGCTCATCTGCAGTTTGCTAAAGATCATGTGGACAAGCCAGAAGGCTATTGGAAAAATGTTTTGTGGATGGATAAGACCAAAATAGAACTTTATGGTTTAAATGAGAAGCGTTATGTTTGGAGAAAGGAAAACACTGCATTCCAGCAAAACAACCTTATCCCATCTGTGAAACATGGTGGTGGTAGTATCATGGTTTGGGCTTGTTTTGCTGCATCTGGGCCAGGACTGCTTGCCATCATTGATGGAACAATGAATTCTGAATTATACCAGCGAATTCTAAAGGAAAATGTCAGGACATCTGTCCATGAACTGAATCCCAAGAGAAGGTGGGTCATGCAGCAAGACAACGACCCTGAGCACACAAGTCGTTCTACCAAAGAATGGTTAAATAAGAATAAAGTTAATGTTTTGGAATGGCCAAGTCAAAGTCCTGACCTTAATCCATTCAAAATGTTGTGGAAGGACCTGAAGCGAGCAGGTCACGTGAGGAAACCCATCAACATCCCTGAGTTGAAGTTGTTCTGTATGGAGGAATGGGCTAAAATTCCTCCAAGCCGGTGTGCAGGACTGATCAACAGTTACCGGAAACATTTAGTTGCAGTTATTGCTGCACAAGGGGGTCACACCAGATACTGAAAGCAAAGGTTCACATACTTTTGCAACTCACAGATATGTAATATTGGATCATTTTCCTCAATAAATAAATGACCAAGTATAATATTTTTTGTCTCATTTGTTTAACTGGGTTCTCTTTATCTACTTTTAGGACTTGTGTGAAAATCTGATGATGTTTTAGGTCATATTTATGCAGAAATATAGAAAATTCTAAAGGGTTCACAAACTTTCAAGCACCACTGTACGTATGTGAGAGTGAGAATATACGTATGTGAGAGTGAGAATATATGCATGTGAGAGGAGAATATACGTATGTGAGAGTGAGAATATACGTATGTGAGAGTGAGAATATATGCATGTGAGAGGAGAATATACATATGTGACAGGAAAACATATGCATGTGAGAGGAGAATATATGTATGTGAGAGTGAGAATATATGCATGTGAGAGGAGAATATATTTATGTGAGAGTGAGAATATACATATGTGTATAGGAGAATATATGCATGTGAGAGGAGAATATACGTATGTGACAGGAAAACATATGCATGTGAGAGGAGAATATACGTATGTGAGAGTGAGAATATACGTATGTGAGAGTGAGAATATATGCATGTGAGAGGAGAATATACGTATGTGAGAGTGAGAATATACGTATGTGAGAGTGAGAATATATGCATGTGAGAGGAGAATATACGTATGTGAGAGTGAGAATATACGTATGTGAGAGGAGAATATACGTATGTGAGAGGAGAATATATGTATGTGAGAGGAGAATAAATGTATGTGAGAGGACAATGTATGTATGTGAGAGGAGAATATACGTATGTGAGAGGAGAATATACGTATGTGAGAGTGAGAATATATGCATGTGAGAGGAGAATATACGTATGTGAGAGGAGAATATACGTATATGAGCGTGAGAATATATGCATGTGAGAGGAGAATATACGTATGTGAGAGGAGAATATACGTATATGAGAGTGAGAATATATGCATGTGAGAGGAGAATATACGTATGTGAGAGGAGAATATACGTATATGAGAGTGAGAATATATGCATGTGAGAGGAGAATATACGTATGTGAGAGGAGAATATACGTATATGAGAGTGAGAATATATGCATGTGAGAGGAGAATATACGTATGTGAGAGGAGAATATACGTATATGAGAGTGAGAATATATGCATGTGAGAGGAGAATATACGTATGTGAGAGTTAGAATATACGTATGTGAGACGAGAATATACGTTTGTGAGAGTGAGAATATATGTATGTGAGAGGAGAATATACATATGTGAGAGTGAGAATATATGCATGTGAGAGGAGAATATACGTATGTGAGAGTGAGAATATATGCATGTGAGAGGAGAATATATGTATGTGAGAGTGAGAATATATGCATGTGAGAGGAGAATATATGTATGTGAGAGGAGAATATATGTATGTGAGAGGAGATTGTATGTATGTGAGAGTGAGAATATATGTATGTGAGCGGAGAATATACGTATGTGAGAGGAGAATTTATGTCTGTGAGAGGAGAATATATGCATGTGAGAGTGAGAATATATGCATGTGAGAGGAGAATATATGTATGTGAGAGGAGAATTTATGTCTGTGAGAGGAGAATATATGTATGTGAGAGTGAGAATATATGCATGTGAGAGGAGAATATATGTATGTGAGAGTGAGAATATATGCATGTGAGAGGAGAATGTATGTATGTGAGAGTGAGAATATATGCATGTGAGAGCAGAATATATGTATGTGAGAGGATGTATGTAGTGAGAGGAGAATATACGTATGTGAGAGGAAAATATATGCATGTGAGAGGAGAATATACGTATGTGAGAGTGAGAATATACGTATGTGAGAGTGAGAATATATGCATGTGAGAGGAGAATATACGTATGTGAGAGTGAGAATATACGTATGTGAGAGTGAGAATATATGTATGTGAGAGGAGAATATATGTATGTGAGAGGAGAATATATGTATGTGAGAGGACAATGTATGTATGTGAGAGGAGAATATACGTATGTGAGAGTGAGAATATATGCATGTGAGAGGAGAATATACGTATGTGAGAGTGAGAATATATGCATGTGAGAGGAGAATATACGTATGTGAGAGTGAGAATATATGCATGTGAGAGGAGAATATATGTATGTGAGAGGAGAATATACGTATATGAGAGTGAGAATATATGCATGTGAGAGGAGAATATACGTATGTGAGAGTGAGAATATACGTATGTGAGAGTGAGAATATATGTATGTGAGAGGAGAATATACGTATATGAGAGTGAGAATATATGCATGTGAGAGGAGAATATACATATGTGAGAGTGAGAATATATGTTTGTGAGAGGAGAATATATGTATGTGAGAGGAGAATATATGTATGTGAGAGGACAATGTATGTATGTGAGAGGAGAATATACGTATGTGAGAGTGAGAATATATGCATGTGAGAGGAGAATATACGTATGTGAGAGTGAGAATATATGCATGTGAGAGGAGAATATACGTATGTGAAAGTGAGAATATACGTATGTGAGAGTGAGAATATATGCATGTGAGAGGAGAATATACATATGTGACAGGAAAACATATGCATGTGAGAGGAGAATATACGTATGTGAGAGTGAGAATATATGTATGTGAGAGGAGAATATATGTATGTGAGAGGACAATGTATGTATGTGAGAGGAGAATATACGTATGTGAGAGTGAGAATATATGCATGTGAGAGTGAGAATATACGTATGTGAGAGTGAGAATATATGCATGTGAGAGGAGAATATACGTATGTGAGAGTGAGAATATACGTATGTGAGAGTGAGAATATATGCATGTGAGAGGAGAATATACATATGTGACAGGAAAACATATGCATGTGAGAGGAGAATATACGTATGTGAGAGTGAGAATATATGCATGTGAGAGGAGAATATATTTATGTGAGAGTGAGAATATACATATGTGTATAGGAGAATATATGCATGTGAGAGGAGAATATACGTATGTGACAGGAAAACATATGCATGTGAGAGGAGAATATACGTATGTGAGAGTGAGAATATATGCATGTGAGAGGAAAATATACGTATGTGAGAGTGAGAATATACGTATGTGAGAGTGAGAATATATGCATGTGAGAGGAGAATATACGTATGTGAGAGTGAGAATATACGTATGTGAGAGGAGAATATACGTATGTGAGAGGAGAATATATGTATGTGAGAGGAGAATAAATGTATGTGAGAGGACAATGTATGTATGTGAGAGGAGAATATACGTATGTGAGAGGAGAATATACGTATGTGAGAGTGAGAATATATGCATGTGAGAGGAGAATATACGTATGTGAGAGGAGAATATACGTATATGAGAGTGAGAATATATGCATGTGAGAGGAGAATATACGTATGTGAGAGTTAGAATATACGTATGTGAGACGAGAATATACGTTTGTGAGAGTGAGAATATATGTATGTGAGAGGAGAATATACATATGTGAGAGTGAGAATATATGCATGTGAGAGGAGAATATACGTATGTGAGAGTGAGAATATATGCATGTGAGAGGAGAATATATGTATGTGAGAGATGATTGTATGTATGTGAGAGTGAGAATATATGCATGTGAGAGGAGAATATATGTATGTGAGAGGAGAATATATGTATGTGAGAGGAGATTGTATGTATGTGAGAGTGAGAATATATGTATGTGAGCGGAGAATATACGTATGTGAGAGGAGAATTTATGTCTGTGAGAGGAGAATATATGCATGTGAGAGTGAGAATATATGCATGTGAGAGGAGAATATATGTATGTGAGAGGAGAATTTATGTCTGTGAGAGGAGAATATATGTATGTGAGAGTGAGAATATATGCATGTGAGAGGAGAATATATGTATGTGAGAGTGAGAATATATGCATGTGAGAGGAGAATGTATGTATGTGAGAGTGAGAATATATGCATGTGAGAGCAGAATATATGTATGTGAGAGGATGTATGTAGTGAGAGGAGAATATATGTATGTGAGAGGAGAATATACGTATGTGAGAGGAAAATATATGCATGTGAGAGGAGAATATACGTATGTGAGAGTGAGAATATACGTATGTGAGAGTGAGAATATATGCATGTGAGAGGAGAATATACGTATGTGAGAGTGAGAATATACGTATGTGAGAGTGAGAATATATGTATGTGAGAGGAGAATATACGTATATGAGAGTGAGAATATATGCATGTGAGAGGAGAATATACATATGTGAGAGTGAGAATATATGTTTGTGAGAGGAGAATATATGTATGTGAGAGGAGAATATATGTATGTGAGAGGACAATGTATGTATGTGAGAGGAGAATATACGTATGTGAGAGTGAGAATATATGCATGTGAGAGGAGAATATACGTATGTGAGAGTGAGAATATATGCATGTGAGAGGAGAATATACGTATGTGAGAGTGAGAATATATGCATGTGAGAGGAGAATATATGTATGTGAGAGGAGAATATACGTATATGAGAGTGAGAATATATGCATGTGAGAGGAGAATATACATATGTGAGAGTGAGAATATACGTATGTGAGAGTGAGAATATATGTATGTGAGAGGAGAATATACGTATATGAGAGTGAGAATATATGCATGTGAGAGGAGAATATACATATGTGAGAGTGAGAATATATGTTTGTGAGAGGAGAATATATGTATGTGAGAGGAGAATATATGTATGTGAGAGGACAATGTATGTATGTGAGAGGAGAATATACGTATGTGAGAGTGAGAATATATGCATGTGAGAGGAGAATATACGTATGTGAGAGTGAGAATATATGCATGTGAGAGGAGAATATACGTATGTGAGAGTGAGAATATATGCATGTGAGAGGAGAATATACGTATGTGAGAGTGAGAATATATGCATGTGAGAGGAGAATATATGTATGTGAGAGGAGAATATACGTATATGAGAGTGAGAATATATGCATGTGAGAGGAGAATATACATATGTGAGAGTGAGAATATATGTTTGTGAGAGGAGAATATATGTATGTGAGAGGAGAATATATGTATGTGAGAGGACAATGTATGTATGTGAGAGGAGAATATACGTATGTGAGAGTGAGAATATATGCATGTGAGAGGAGAATATACGTATGTGAGAGTGAGAATATATGCATGTGAGAGGAGAATATACGTATGTGAGAGTGAGAATATATGCATGTGAGAGGAGAATATACGTATGTGAGAGTGAGAATATATGCATGTGAGAGGAGAATATATGTATGTGAGAGGAGAATATACGTATATGAGAGTGAGAATATATGCATGTGAGAGGAGAATATACGTATGTGAGAGTGAGAATATACGTATGTGAGAGTGAGAATATATGTATGTGAGAGGAGAATATACGTATATGAGAGTGCGAATATATGCATGTGAGAGGAGAATATACATATGTGAGAGTGAGAATATATGTTTGTGAGAGGAGAATATACGTATGTGAGAGTGAGAATATATGTATGTGAGAGGAGAATATACGTATGTGAGAGGAGAATAAATGCATGTGAGAGGAGAATATACGTATGTGAGAGTGAGAATATATGCATGTGAGAGGAGAATATACGTATGTGAGAGGAGAATATACGCATGTGAGAGGAGAATATACGTATGTGAGAGTGAGAATATATGCATGTGAGAGGAGAATATATTTATGTGAGAGTGAGAATATACATATGTGTATAGGAGAATATATGCATGTGAGAGGAGAATATACGTATGTGAGAGTGAGAATATACGTATGTGAGAGTGAGAATATATGCATGTGAGAGGAGAATATACGTATGTGAGAGTGAGAATATACGTATGTGAGAGTGAGAATATACGTATGTGAGAGTGAGAATATACGTATGTGAGAGGAGAATATATGCATGTGAGAGGAGAATATATTTATGTGAGAGTGAGAATATACATATGTGTATAGGAGAATATATGCATGTGAGAGGAGAATATACGTATGTGACAGGAAAACATATGCATGTGAGAGGACAATATACGTATGTGAGAGCAGAATATATGTATGTGAGAGGAGAATGTATGTATGTGAGAGGAGAATATACGTATGTGAGAGGAGAATATATGCATGTGAGAGGAGAATATACGTATGTGAGAGGAGAATATATGTATGTGAGAGGAGAATATACGTATGTGAGAGGAGAATATATGCATGTGAGAGGAGAATATACGTATGTGAGAGGAGAATATACGTATATGAGAGTGAGAATATATGCATGTGAGAGGAGAATATACGTATGTGAGAGGAGAATATACGTATATGAGAGTGAGAATATATGCATGTGAGAGGAGAATATATGCATGTGAGAGGAGAATATATGCATGTGAGAGGAGAATATACCTATGTGAGAGTGAGAATATACGTATGTGAGAGTGTGGATATATGCATGTGAGAGGAGAATATACGTATGTGAGAGTGAGAATATATGCATGTGAGAGGAGAATATACGTATGTGAGAGGAGAATATACGTATATGAGAGTGAGAATATATGCATGTGAGAGGAGAATATACGTATGTGAGAGGAGAATATACGTATATGAGAGTGAGAATATATGCATGTGAGAGGAGAATATACGTATGTGAGAGTTAGAATATACGTATGTGAGACGAGAATATACGTTTGTGAGAGTGAGAATATATGTATGTGAGAGGAGAATATACATATGTGAGAGTGAGAATATATGCATGTGAGAGGAGAATATACGTATGTGAGAGTGAGAATATATGCATGTGAGAGGAGAATATATGTATGTGAGAGGAGATTGTATGTATGTGAGAGTGAGAATATATGCATGTGAGAGGAGAATATATGTATGTGAGAGGAGATTGTATGTATGTGAGAGTGAGAATATATGTATGTGAGCGGAGAATATACGTATGTGAGAGGAGAATTTATGTCTGTGAGAGGAGAATATATGTATGTGAGAGTGAGAATATATGCATGTGAGAGGAGAATATATGTATGTGAGAGGAGAATATATGCATGTGAGAGGAGAATATATGTATGTGAGAGGAGAATATCTGCATGTGAGAGTGAGAATATATGCATGTGAGAGCAGAATATATGTATGTGAGAGGATGTATGTAGTGAGAGGAGAATATATGTATGTGAGAGGAGAATATACGTATGTGAGAGGAAAATATATGCATGTGAGAGGAGAATATACGTATGTGAGAGTGAGAATATACGTATGTGAGAGTGAGAATATATGCATGTGAGAGGAGAATATACGTATGTGAGAGTGAGAATATACGTATGTGACAGTGAGAATATATGCATGTGAGAGGAGAATATACACATGTGAGAGTGAGAATATATGTATGTGAGAGGAGAATATATGTATGTGAGAGGAGAATATATGTATGTGAGAGGAGAATA